>NC_047523.1:15994233-16294233 GCF_902827115.2 Pseudochaenichthys georgianus | reverse complement strand
CAGAACTGGACTCATCACAGCAGTGAACTTCAGCTCAGGTACAAAGACTCTATTTTTCATACTGTACAAAGAATCAAGAAAGATATTGGTTTAAATGAATGAAGTATTGACTTGAATACACTGATATGTATTCCGTTAAATAATACTAAATACTAGATCACCTACACATCAGTTAAGTTGAGGGTTTTTTCCATGCAAAAAGTTACATTTTAGATATTTAGCAATATGACTTTGTCAGCTTTCTAATTTAATGTATTGAAGGCAAAGCTATTTAACACATAGTGAGAACTGCTACTATTTATCTCTCAATATTGTCTGTAAAAAACGTGGTAAAAGTTATTCTTTCAGTGAGACAACAGAGCAAGCTTCTACAGTTGCACTACGTTTTGATGACAGTTAAATATTATTTTGATAACATATATTTCAATGTTGATGAACTTCATACTGTTCATTCATAATCTGATTGTCTTTGTAGCTCTCTGTTGCAATAAAAAAAAACATTACAATTACAAAATAATTATATCTACAGCCCCTAAACACACAAACACACTGCTTTAATAAATAACATACTTGTTCTGCAATAATATGTTTTATGTTTCCTGTAATTTTTGTTAGGAAAGGACATGCCTGAAAAACACTACTCAACATTTTCTCCTTCTCTGAGGGTCAAGAAGAACATCCAAGAGGAACATTAAAAGCTGATGTTATGAGATTTTAAGACCAGTACAGGACATTCACTAAGAAACTACTTTTATTGTGAAAACACAGTCAGCTGATCGAATGCAGCTATTTCCACATCTACACTCCATCAGCTGATTATTTCTATTTGCCTCACTTTATGAGCTTCACATCGCTTGTGCCTTGTACCGCAGAGTTTGCAATGTCACAAATAAATGGGGCCAATCTTCAGTCAGATGTGAATGTGTAATCTAACATTTTCAGTAAGAATAATGGACGAAAGGAGTGCAAATACAAATACAATTTATTGAAATGTGAACCAAAAGTTAATCAAATGTTTTAAATAAAAAGCACATATGGACAGAAGGTGTAAACCTATTAAATGTATAAGTGAACACATTTAGTCAAATAAAGTGACAGACTAGGCCTGTGCAGTTGGTATCAGCTATGCCCAGCATGGGCTCCTCCATCAGGCCTGGTCCTCCTCGCTGAGGAAAGACCCTCAGTCCTCTCCAAACCAACAGACAGGACATCCATCAAACGGAGGTTTCTCCCTGAAGTCTCTGCAGCTCTCTGGACACCACGCTGTCTCAATCCGTCCACACTGAATATGAGAGGGGAAAATAAAAATAATAAATGCTTTAGACAATAAGAAACATAAAGTTGACTGTTGAGTTGCTCAGTTTTTTTAGATTGTCAATACTATTACTGTATAATTAAGAGGCACATTCAAATAAAGATTGGTCTTTAAATACATGTTGTCTTTTGAATTGTTTGTCTAAAGTCAAGGATCTAGAACTGGTACTTATTTTTAATGATACAGTCTGGTTATTATGCTGTTTGGAGGAGGCCTCACAGGTAAGAGCACTAACTAGCTACCATCACATGTACCTTAGCTTGACTTAAATGTATTAAACGTATAATTAAGTGATATCAAAATATAAATAACTAATGACATGCAAACATATTAATATTTGCTTGATTCCAGTGTTGAATTTAGCACAATTACATACAAACGTTAAGGGATTTTAAGATTCTGAAGTATTATGCTAAAAACTATAGATTACTTACGTAACCCCAGTTCTCAGAGTAACATGAAGTGAGATGTCTCACTATGGGATGCGCCTCATCACGGAGCAAACAGAAGCATCAATCTCATTACGCCAATCCTGATTGGCCGGTGATTCTTGACGTCAACGTCAGGGGAAATCACCCCCTATAAGTAGCCTGCGCCACGACGCATGCGTCATTCAAAATAAGCACCTCTTCTCGCTTCACCATAGCAAGGAGGGCCGTCTGGTGAGACATCTCACTTCATGTTACTCTGAATACTGGGGTTACGTAAGTAACCTATAGTTCTCATTCATAACACTCCGTTCGATGTCTCACTATGGGATATTGTAGCTCCCGTATTGCCAGACGAGCTTATCTCGAAGATCACCGATCAACCAGAATTTAACAGGTGGAGTCCCGACTCAACAAGGTGCCCAGCACTGCTCGGGCCACGCTTGGAGCGGAGACGTCCAGCCTGTAAAAGCGGACAAAAGTGAGTGGCGAAGACCAGCTTGCCGCCGCACAGATATCCTGGATGGAAACACCCTTGAACAAAGCCCAGGATGTAGCCAGGCCCCGAGTCGAGTGAGCCCGCAGACCCAAAGGTGCTTGCAGATTCTGACTCGTATAGGCCAAAGCAATCGCCTCCACGATCCAGTGGGATAGTCGTTGCTTAGTAACAGGCTTACCCTTGTGAGGTTTAGCCCAGGACACGAAGAGTTGGTCATTAAGACGAAGCTCTTTTGATCTGTCCATATATGTGTGCAAAGCCCGGACTGGACACAATAGATCCTGCTGCTGCTCCCCGGAGGAAACCAGCTGCGGAGGAAATGCCTCAATGTCAATCGGGGTACACGAACCGACCACCTTTGGTGTAAAGGCAGGGTTGGGTTTCAACAACACTCTCGTTTGCCCTGGGGCGAACTGAGTGCATGAGGGATGTACAGACAGTGCATGGATATCACTGACCCGTTTAGCGGATGCCAGGGCCAGTAACAGCACTGTCTTGAGTGACAGATGTTTCATGTCAGCTCCCTCCAGGGGTTCAAATGGGGTCATCTTGAGCCCATTTAAAACCACTGCCAGGTCCCATAAGGGCACCAGCGACCTGGAGACAGGGAGGAGCCTGCGCGCTCCCTTCATAAAACGGCAAACCAAAGGATGTTGGCTAGCCGTCTTACCCTCAAAGCCCACATGGCCTGCAGCAATAGCAGCCAGGTACACCTTGATCGTGGAAAAAGCTCTGTGTTTATCGATCAAGTCCTGTAGGAATGATAAAATCACCCCGACAGGACATTGAAAAGAGATGTGCCCTTCTTGAAGGCACCACTCCTCAAACATCCTCCACTTACAGTCGTAAAGAGACCTGGTGGAGGAAGCTCTCGCACTCTGAATAGTGTTTATCACCTTCTGAGGGAGTCCCACTGTATTCAGATTGTACCACTCACGGGTCAGGCCCATAGTGCCCCGTGCTCTGGGCGTGGGTGAAGGATCGCCCCCCCCCGCCTGAGACAATCTGTCCCTGCGTGGTGGGGGCTGCCACGGCTGCCCGCACAACAGCTGATATATCCCCGCCAGCCCGTATATTACGGGGGAGGGTGGAAACATCAGAGTACGTGTGTGGCGTTGCTCTTTCACTCTGGCCGGAGTTAAGGGGAACAGAACCAGGGGTGGGAACGTGTACAGAGGACCCGGAGGTCAATCGTGTACGAGTGCGTCCCCGCCTAACGGTGCGTTTAAATCGCGCATTAAAGAGAACAGCTGTCATTGAGCATTTTCTCCCCTTGCGAACAGATTTAACGCGGCTCCGCCGTAACGCACCCACAGCGGACTCTTGATCCTTGGATGAGGAGTCCAGTCTGCATAGAGTGGTGCACCTCTTGACAGTAATTCTGTCCCTAGGTGCATAACTCCCGGTACTTGTGTCGTTCTCAGAGAGAGGAGACGTCTGCCGCTCCAAGGGATCAGTTTGTGTGCCAGTGTGTGTGACTGGAGACAACGCAAACTCCCCTGGCGGTTCATACACGATATTGTGTTGTCTATCCTCACAGGGACATGAAGTCCTCTGAGAGAAGGCAGGAAGAATTTTTGGGTGGGGAACACCGCTAAAAGCTCCGGGTAATTTACGCGTGCCCGCTGGAAGTCTCTGTTCTAGAGACCTCTCACCGGGCGACCTTCGTAAGTCCCCTGTCAGCCCGTCTGACCTGCGTCCGTGGTGACCACCTTCCGTAAAAGGACTGCACCCGTAGGCGCGTCCCGCACTGGAAAAGTCGGGTGTAGTGCCACCACGCATTTTATAATCACCAAAACTCTCCGTAAGCCGTGGCGTTCGGGGTTTAGTTTTATTATGAGGCCCATGTTGAGCGGGTGCTTTACGAGGACATTCTCCTCCGTAATCTGACTCCGCTCGGTGGGCTTTATAGATAAAACCCTTCTTTCTAGGGAGAGAGAGAACTCTTCTCTCCAGAATGTGGGTTGACTCTCACTGGGTTTGTGAAAACAGATAAATTATAACTGTTTTGAGAAGCCCAGGCAGACATCGTGAGTATCTCCTGCTGTATGCTCCTTAGAGCCAGCTGGGATGTCACTCTTATGGCTCCGACCGGCACTGCGCATGTGTGTGCCGGTGGTGCCCTCACGGCTCCAGTCGGCACTGCGCCTGCGCGTGCCGGTGGTGCCCTTAAAGCCCTGGCCGGCACTGCGCATGTGTGTGGCGGTGGCTTCACGGACCCGTCAATAATCCGTCCTTTGAGAGATGCCATAGCTGCTCTTGAAAGGGGAAGGATTGACGGGCCGTTCTTTACAGCTCTAGCCGGCACTGCGTACGCACGTGGCGGTAGTGCCCTTAAAGCCCCAACCGGCACTGCGCATGCGCGTGGCGGTGGTGCCTTCACAGACCCGTTCATTATCCACCTTTTGAGAGAGGCCGTAGCTGCTCTCAGAAGGGGATTTATGGTTAACGGACTGTTTATTGTCTTTCTTTTCATTTTTTTGGGCTGCGCCCTTGGCCGGAGCCTGGATGCGTCAGCGGAAAATGGTTTATTCAGACAATAACGATGTGACATGTGTCTTGTGCGGACTTGAGGATGGCGTTGAGGCATCTCTCGAGGCGGCGGGGACACATTTAGAGCCGGGGAAGGAACTTCCAGCTCCGTCACGGAGGGGAGAAGGAGGGGCTGTCAGGCCGCTCGCTTCTTCTTCCTCGCCTGCTGGCCGAAATTCTGGGTCGGCTGCGCCTGGGCTACAGCCGGAACCGGAGATTTTCTAGACCAACTTGCCCTCGTCTCCTTCCTGGGCTGGGGACTCGGGGCGGGCTGCGCCCTCTGCTGTCCTGGTACTTTGAACCCAGCAGAGCGCGGTGCAGCGTGGGCGAAGGGCCGCCGTTGCGAAGGGCCGCCGTTGCGAAGGGCCGCCGTTGCGAAGGCCGCGGCTGGACCCTTCGAGGGAGACAAAGGTGGAGAGCCTCGTCTTCCTTCTTTTTCGACTCGCACTTCCTTTGCATGGAAGCGAGAGCGGAGCCGAAAATCCCCTCGGGAACGATGGGCATGTCAAGCACATCTTCCTTTTCCCGGTCTGGGAGGTTGGTGAGGTTGAGCCATCTAGCTCTTTCCTGCACCACCATGATCCCCATTACCTTGCCCGTGGCCTGGACGGCGCAGCGTTGGACACGGAGACAAATGTCTGTGACCACGGCTATCTCGTCCAGAGTGGCCGGTCCAGGATTGCTCGACATATCCTCACAGAGCTCCGCTTGGTATGCGGTTAGCATCGAGGAAACGTTCAGAGCCCTGGCGGACAATGCTGCAGCTCTGTAGGCCCGTTCAGTCATGGTGGACTGGAATCGGTCCGTTTTTGCTGGCAGCGTGGGGTTCCTGCTTGGCGGCTGGCCCATCCTCGGTAGGAGGTGGGCTGCCACCAGCGGTTCCATAGGTGGTATGTGGAGCAGGCCAAGCCTCTCCATACCGTCACAGTCAAGGGAGTGGGCACCCTGGATTGGGGCCTTGTTGCTAAAGGGCTGGTCTCTCCACGAGACCGACACCTCATCCAACATCTCCGGGAAGACCGGGAGGAGTTGTCTCTTTGCCCTCGTTGTTTGGGAAAAAAGTTTTCCCTCGTAACGGGACCTGGAGGTCTCCTTGGCCACTTCGGGCCATGGGATGTCTAGTTTGGCCGCAGCGCGCTGACACACGGCTTGTAGGTCCATACTGAGACAGGGCGAAGCTGGTGTGCTGTCGCCCGGGGGAGCAGCCATCGCTCCCGGCTTTGCAGCCTGAGTCGATGACATGAAGATGTTGTCTTCCTGCTCATCCGAGTCAGACAGGAGGAACTCAGAGGTATACTCTTCGTCCTCCATGCAGTCTAAGTCCAGGACATCTTCCGCGGGTGAAACCGTGGTGAGGTCCAGTCGGGAGCCCCAGCTTGGTATAGCGTGGGGCCCCGTTCTCGCGTTTCTTGCCGCCACCGGATCTCGGCCTGATATGGCGCGGGATTCCGGTTCTGCGGGTGCCGTTGTCAGTGAGCCCCAGACCGCAGTGAGGGGCTCCATCTCTGCGGCAGACGTCTCCGTGTCTTGATTGCCGGTCGGCGGATCAGTGGACATGAGGGGGTCCCGTCCCGACAGGTTAACTTGTTGCGCTAACCTTCGGTGGAGGCTCTTCACGGTGAGGCGGGCACAATGTCTGCACGAGCCGGGGTTGTCGATGGCCTCATGGGCGTGTTCCAGCCCGAGGCAGGACGAACAGATCTGGTGTGAGTCTGTGCCTGACACTTTCAACCCGCAACCGCAGCGCCGAGCCTCCGAGATCCTGACTCCTCTGGTGTGAGGGGGAGAGGCATCCATCTCGTTCGCCGTGAGGCATGGAGAGGGTCCGCTCATGACAGGTACGTTCGAGAAAAAAATGTTTACCGATCTGTCTTTAATCCGGGGGAAAAAAGGACAGCGTGGGTATTTTTTCTCTCAAGGATATTACCTGGTATGGTAATATTCCTGTAATCCTTTTCTCCTCCGTGGAAGAGAGAAGAAAAAAAAGTGTCCTCGCTACCGTGGTGTCGGTAGTGAGGGAAAAAAACACAAGTTAGCAACTGGTGTGTTGCTAACTTGAAGTCAAAACCTTACCTTACTCCAGAGGAAGAACGGCGAGGTTGACTGTAATACTCTTCTGTGAGAGAATCGGGTAGCCGGCTAACGCCCGTCGACCGAAAATTAGCTTTGGGTTCAGTCTGTGGACTGTTAAGCTAGCCCGGCTACCGTTCGAGATGTGCTCTGAAGCGAGAAGAGGTGTTTGAATGACGCATGCGTCGTGGCGCAGGCTACTTATAGGGGGTGATTTCCCCTGACGTTGACGTCAAGAATCACCGGCCAATCAGGATTGGCGTAATGAGATTGATGCTTCTGTTTGCTCCGCGATGAGGCGCATCCCATAGTGAGACATCGAACGGAGTGTTATGAATGAGAACTCAATAACTTAGATTATTATTTATAGTTTTGCTTAATAGTTTCATGTCCGCTTACCTTAGAAACGTAAAATGCCACGGCAGTGTGCAGATGGGGAGCATGTTAGCTTAGCTTGGTAGCTTCAGCTAGCTCTGGAACTTCCAGCTCGGTGGCAGCAGGTCCCGCCTCGGCTCCGCCTCTTTGCCCTTATTCGGAGCAGGCTGGAACAGGTGGGAGTTGAACTCTGATGTCACTGTCGAGCCGTTAGTGGCCGACTCCGCCTACTAAGGGCTTCTCGGCAACTCTGCAGAATTCTATGGGTGACGTCACGGACCCTACGTCCATTTATATATACAGTCTATGGTTTGTACCGGGGACAGGACACCCTCTTGATGAGAAACTGTAAGAAATGATGGGGGAATCCCTCCGGAGTGGAGTCATGACGACTGGATCTGAATTATGTTTTTGTATTTGGTGGTTTGTGTTCCAGTCGATCAGCTGTGCGCAGCATTTCCACTGCAGCCTGTGCGGCTCAACCCCCCCCCCCCCCCCCCGCAGCAACCCTATATCCACCAGTTAAAGGAAATACAACTAATGTGTTGTGTTATATCAGCTGTACAATTTACCACATATGGTGTTCTTAGCTTCCATACCTCCTGTGTTTTACGAGCGACTTATCAAGTCTTGGCAAACGGCATAAAACACGATTAAACATGATAGTATATAAAACCATGCTCGTATCTACAACCTATAGAAATGCAAAACGGCGTCAGTTTAGACGTAATTCTGTCCTTCTGCTTACCGCATCATTTATGAGAAAACATTTCATAACATTAACACAACATATTCAAGGTGGTTTTAAATAACATATCCGTATTTATTTATTTCTCCAAGTTATGTTTTTGTGTGCACTGAGGCGTCTCAAACAGGCGTTTGTTTAATCATTTTAAGATTGGCTTTAATCAATGTTTGAAAATGAATTCTTCATATATGATAAATAAGAGGTAACATTTTATTTATGGTATTATTTCCACATATTTCTCTCCATTCTTCCTTCTGTCAACGGTGTCGCAGTTTCTCGTCTCTCCCGTTTTTGTGCATAGTGCGTACGCATGGGTTGGAGTTTGCGTGGAGGACCACACATTTTCCCGTCAAGTTAGTATTTTATAAATCGCAAACATTGCGTAGAAACTGGCGTACGCCATCTTTTGAGTGTATATCCCTTTATAAATGAGGCCCCTGAGCTGTCCAACTATGACAACACTCCTTGAACATGCGCGCGCTTTGGGAGAATCTGCCTTGGTACAAAGTAGCAGTGAAAAAATGGTACGGCGTTTCATTGATTTGGGCATTCTCTCAATAAGCGGAATGGATTTGAAAGTGAAGCACTGACACAGCGTTCTACAAAGTGCGGCGAGTGGATAGACCAATCACGGACTTTCCACATGGTAAAAGTGGGGGGGTCTAAACTAATCATTTGAAAAAGTGGGGGGGACTTGTCCCACCCTCATATAATGGCTGCGACGCCCATGCCTCAGCGGCTGTATTATTTTAATTTAATTATCTGTTTTAGTTCTAGATGATTTTGGCCGCTACATGATGTATTAGGTGTCCTTAATAAACTGGCAGCTGAGTGTAAGAGGGTTGTCAGTGTTATTATTATTATTCAGAGAATCTCAACCGAAGACTTTTCAGGATAATGAATGCCATTGTATTAAATAAACAACAACCTTGAAGTTGTTTTTCACTTATCGTTTTGAAGGGTAGGTTAGGTTGCACGTTCACATGAGAGGGGTGGTATTTGGAGCATTCGACCAATCACATACATGGAGAAGCATACTGACAGCGCAGCGTCATACTTCCTGAATGAAAAGTCAACCATAATATTAAATGAAGAAGTAAACTTTAAACATCCATGACTTAAACACTTTATCCAGTATAATAAAAGCCACAGAGCTGCACCTGCAAGGTGAATATAGCTGGTAAAAGAAAAAGTGTTTGAATGCGTACATTAACAGGTTTATGATATCACTGCCCCGTCTAAGACACGATCTGACTTTAATTACATTTGACTCGAGTGTTTCGTCAACTTAATGTGTTGCTTAAAATAATACTTCTGCATACAGTATGTGACACTGTGAGTGTTGCACGGCCAGATACGGCTCAGCTGACTCAGATAAGGAAATATATGATAGGCCTACATTATGATGTGATATGCCGCGGACTGTAGGCTACTGTTACTTCGATCCGCTTGTTGTGGAAGATATTTAATTAAGCTTTCTTAACGCTAATGTTATAATAGTCAGATTGCTCTGAAGATGGGAGGTGATATTCAATTAATTTTCACGTTCACACAGTCTGTGATTTTGGCCGGCCGTCTTTCCTGCAACGGCAGTTTATTTCCTTTCTCCTGTAATACGACTTGATCACTTTAAACTCCGCACACTGAGCTCTGATTGGTCAGCAGGCAGTGCTTTCACTGAGTTGATCTCTTAGCCTGCAACCTAACCTGCTCCGGAGCAAGTTTGCCGCTCAGCATTAGTTACCATGGAGATCTAGCCTGCTAAAAAGAGAACCAGCATCGTAGGACCGGAAACCCCGAGTTTCCCCCCGAAGTTAACCCGCTAAGCAAAAATCCGGCTTCGTAGTACAGGCCTCAGGCCTCAGATGTTATGACCTTTTCAGTTACATGCAGCATAGCAACAACATTTATATTTTACAGGTTAAATAAAATACAATAAAATAATGATTCCTCTTGGAACAATAACACACAAGAAGAAGTGAATCGATACAACAATATAAAACCGTATACAATATAAGTGAACATGTGCAACAACAACAAAAGATACTAGTAACACAAGTAAACTTTATAATTATAATAAGGTTAAACAATTAAAAGACCAATTTAAAAGGAAATGTTGCAATTAAAACTGTTAATCAGCAGTTTGAGCATAACGAGTCCTAAAATATTTCAATATGTTGCTGCTGTTGCTGCGTTTTAACTCACTCATCAAGGTTCAAGGCTTTTATTGGTCATGCGTACATAGCTACAGTGTAGTTATGACGATGACAATCTTAGGTCACAGGCTCCTCCAACAGCGCAACACAATAAAAACACAATCAATTCATCTCAATGAAACAGAATAAGAAGAAAGAAAGCAGCATGAAAGTATAAGCTCAATATTAGCATATACTTTGAGCCGGTTAGGTCTCTACACATGTCAAGAGGTGAAAAAAAACCCTGCAATAAACCACAACACCATTGAATATTCTGGTTGTAATTAGGCTTTGATCTTTCAGAACAAGTGGATGTGGCACCTTACACACATCTGACTGCTTTCACCATGTGACTGTGAGAAAAGGTGACCTCTCCGGGGAAGCACCGAGAGAAAAGAGTGGATCTTATTTTTTTCTTTCCATTTTCTGCATGAGTGGATCTGAGTGCAGGCTTTGGGTCTGCTTTTGTCTCCTCTCTCTGCTGTTTCTCTCATCTTCTACCTGCCTTACGCTTGACATTTCTTATCCATCTAGGTCAGTCTCCATAGGAGGGAAGGAAAGAAAAAAGAGAAAACACCGGGGCAACGAACAGAAACAACTATTTAGGCAACCTGTGATGTTGCGTAGCGGTGCAGGCAAGGATAAGGTGCTAATTGCCTCGACTCGGAGGACAATCCATGCTTCAATTTATTTTCTCTCCTCCACAAACCCCTGTGTTGGTTAATTAGGAAATGAAGGATCCTGTTCTTGTCTTTTGAAGAAAAAAGAAATGAAAGACAGAAACACACAGAGGCTTCTTGATTACACAGAGGTGTCTTTTAATAGAATAGGAACTGAAACACGGACAATATCAAATGTGATTAGCAGCATGTTCCATGAGAGTTGGCAAGAAGAGAAAAATACCTGTTTTGGAACTAATGGAAGGAGGCTTTTTGAATTTTAAGTGTCTAGGAGGGAAAACATTACAACCGGGAGAGGGGAGTGTAGAGATCAGATCAGTTATACACCCTCTCAATCATCCAGCTGTGAAGTCAAACACCAGTGCCTAGAGATAGAGTCATTTGTAAGATAAATAAAGCTAGATGCAGTGGTCTGCCCTCCTGAACCAGACACGGGGAAGAGTAGCTGGGCGTCTCTCTCTGTCATCTGTCGCAGGGCCGAAGCTCAGCGTAGAAACTATCAGGAAGATGATGTGTCTCCAGAGACAAAGGCGCCTGGGGAAAGAGGCAGCTCTTAATCATCTGAGACCCACTTCTCTGGCATGTCTCTCTTCGCTGCGCTTTAGCTTATGCACACACACTGCATCTTCGTCTAATGCTATTTGCATACTTGCAAATCCCCACAAAATGCAATCCTGTGCTCTCATTTACTTTGGACTTCAAAACAATGCCTTCTCTTAACTGAGAGTGTTAGTTATTTCCTTTCAGGGCTCGGCGAAAGCTGTTATAGCAAGCATAATAGCTTTCCCAATGAGGAAAAAGGGCCACGTGTCTAATTAGAGACTTGTACTCAAACATGGCTTATCTCTTCAAATAGAGTCTGGCACGCATGAGTGGAGAATGACAGAGGAAATCCATCTCGGTCGTCTCCCACCTCCATTAGGTGTGTATATGGGAGAAGGAGCTGGCCACTGAGGGCTATTTCAGCCTGGGCTTCAGAGGGCAGCCAGGAGGATGATCATTTGTTACCAAACAGTCAAGAGAATCCCCACCGCACCGAGACAGGAGGTGAGGGTGTATGACCTGAGGCACATCTGACAGACTCCAACTGTGAGAGAAATTAGATGTGATACGATCAATAAGGAGCACGTGTGAACTGTTCGTGTGCACCATAAGTTACTGAGAATGTGAATCTGTCAGGTTTGTTTATCCTTGTTAAGCTGCACTATACAGTATGAATTATTGTAATCACCTTCTTCTCATACCAAACATGTTTATCTGTGTTTGTTGTAGATCATTGCATTTTCTCAAGATGTTGCTTGTCCCAGGCTCCTCCAACAATGCAACATAAACACACCTAAGACATAACATGATAAAAAAGTGCACGAAGAAACAGAAATAGATCAAATAAATAGTGCAAGAGAACGTTGCAAGTGACACAAAGTGCCAGTAACTATACAAAAAAGATAATAAAAGCTACATTTCAAATTAAATATTGTACATTGGAATGATATACTTTACCATGTGCTGTCATTAGTATTCCTATTGGTATAATTTAGCATTTACTGTGTCATCTGGCGAAAGCTCCAACATTTCATTTATTCACAGCAGACATTATGACCTGTCATAATAGGAAAGCACAGCTGTTACTGATGACAATAACGATGGCTGTGTTCCATTTAAGCGTCCCACTAATAAATGCCATGCGGAATACCAGAGCCCTAACTCTGAAGCAGCTAAATGTAATGCGGCCATTCTTACATTTCATTATTTACAGCTGTGCTTTTCCTACTCTGACAAATAGCATCTGTCACGTTTTAAACAATTCCCTATGGTTATACATATGTGGATACATCTGGCCAAATGTAAGTTATGTAACACTTTATATATATTAATACATGTTAAATTAATTGAACTTAAAACTTGTATTTTAATCTTCATAAACAATGTTACAATCATGAATAATGTTCACTAATTCGAAGTAATGCTTTTTTAAATCATATCATTAGTTTGTGTAGTATGAATTCCTTAAATGAATTATATAATAAGACATGATGATGATTATGATTACATTGGTACAATCCTTTTTTACAATACATTTCTGGATGAATTATAACATTTAAGATATGTGTTATTGATGAGCAAATTATACATTTACTTATTTATAGCTAGGGATCTATAAACATTACTTTTTGACATGGACCAAAAAACTATTATTAACTAATGACGAAGTATAACTATAACATGTGTGTAACTATTCAACAAGGTATAACAAAAAACAATCAATTGAAATGGTATATGAGCCACACATGTTTTTATAGACAGTTAAACAAAAACTATTGACTATACACATTTCTATATTATGTTTTATAAATGTTTTATGAAGTTTGCATGTTTAAATCATCTGCTTATCGATAACAAATCTTTTTTAAATGTTTGCAACAATTAATTATAAATTAACATTATAAAATATTCAATTCTATTAATTGTTTCTTAACAGTAAAATCTACATTTACTCACTTAATTTATAATGAATATTATATTATATTAATTGTAATAATATTATTATCCAACTCGGTTTGTGACTTTTAAATATATGTTCACATCCACAGACATTAGTATGTACATTTATTAAAGTTACATTTTTGTCAATGGTCTATTTTGTCCAAGAACATATGTTTTCAAGGCTATTTGATTCAAGTATGGGATGAACTTGTGTAAAGAATCCATTGTCGTTCATGTTGTATTTTTCACTGTGTTGGCCTATTGGGGGCAGTAAGCAACCAGAAACAGACGTTACTCAGTTATTAAGAAGCAAGGATAAGTATAGGGCAACCATTCTCCAGTCTCTCTCTCACACACACACACACACACACACACACACACACACACACACACACACACACACACACACACACACACACACACACACACACACACACACACACACACACACACACACACACACAGACAACACACACAAAAAAATAATATCTGCATTTCTTGTCAGTTTTGGGATTCAATCAATAATGCCTGAGATGAAGCCGCTTCAGATGCTAACCCGTTAGGTAAACAATCACTGGTAAATGAAGGGAAAAGCTGCTTTCATTTCAGCTTGCTTAGGAAAACAAGAGGAACTAATAAAGGCTCCAGACACAAGGTGGAACTCCAATTAATATTCCTGTGCTGAGCAGTGGGTTTCATTTTAGCTCGGTCATGTGGAAATCTCCTCCCTTTCACACAAGTCAGATAATTACCTATTTAGATTTCACCCTGACAGCCTTTCTACTGCGACACAGTGGAAATGAGAGAGAGAGAGAGCGAGAGCGAGAGCGAGAGAGAGAGAGAGAGAGAGAGAGAGAGAGAGAGAGAGAGAGAGAGAGAGAGAGAGAGAGAGAGAGAGAGAGAGAGAGAGAGAGAGAGAAAGGGCAGTCATAAACTCAGGAGAAATTAATATGCCATTGTTTAACACGTGTAAGAGATGACTGTCTGTCTTCACAGAGGTGTTTAGGTGCCTATGTAGTGTGGAAATTAAATGTTAAGCCTGCCAGCGTTTTGGAGGACATTTGTCCTGGTACTAAAAGACGGCTAACATGTGTACTTTGATGAGTGGAGAGAAAGCCAGACCAATTGGATGTTGATGGCTGATTCATCTAAATCAGTGGTAAAAGAGGGGACATTTGTTTGCAGTAGAGAGGGCTATTTATCAACAGTGATTGATATCCAGCAACACTTGACTGCCTCAGGCTGGACTCATCCATCCGGTGCCAATCACGGAGCTTCAGAGAAATTCATACTGCCTTCAGCACTCGAGCTTTGCTGCTATACCAGTCCAGGCTCACTCCTGAGACTTCAACCTTTTAGAGCGGTAATATAGTTTTGTCAACAAGTCCTCCAACTCATACGACCAAATAGGTCGATTGTTCATGCGCTTATTACGATCTATAATCACGTTTTAAAGTTTTCGACCTCCAGTGCTCCCGTTGAATGCAAATGCCACGGAGGGTCGTATATTCACAAATAACCCTCTCTGTAAAATCCTAAATTGTAGAATAGTTTGGTCATTAAAATGCTTTTTGATTTGATTTCTAGCGAGAAGTGTATACTGTACTTTTAGAATCCAGGTCCAGTGGATGTGTAGGATCTATAGTTTGACAGATATTACGAAGATGATTTGAGGTCTCGCCAGGAGAACACGGCAGCGTCCATGTAAAGTTTCCAGTCTCAAAGTTTTCATAATAAAACCGTATTCCCCCCATTGTCAAATGATTTTAAAGCTATATCTTCAGTACTCATCCACTAAAAACATCATTTTATCCTTGTTAATTACACAACATCAATTGGTTTAAATTGTGTACAATGCTTTTGTGTTTTTCCCATTCAACATTCAATCTATGTTCTCATATTTTTTGCTGATTTGGTCTTTTGTGTTCATTAAAAGTTTATATTTCTATATCTCTTATACTAATAAGATAGCAGTTCCATTTTCTCTATTTTATTATGCAAGCCGCTTGAATATCTTATATATTCTCTTTCACCGGTGCCAAACACTTATATCTCACAATAAGCAGGGCTTTAATGTCACCTCTTCAACAACGGTGAATCTCGTTATTTCAAAATCTGGTAATTGACCTTCCATTGTAAGTCAGGGGAGTATATATTCTGAAAATAAACAAACTTAATATTCTAAGAAGTAACTTTATTTCTGACAAATCAAATGCAGGCAATGGTACGTAAACACAGTTGGATGCAGACATAAGTTGGACCGAATGCAAGCCTGCTTGTTACATTGATTAGAGCTTAGAGTAAGAAGGGATTACATCTCCAGAGGACTCCTGTATCGATTTGGGCCTTCATTGTGTGCGTAGTTAATGACTGAGAACTTTGAGTTTGTCAGTAGAATGGAATACAGGCAGTTTACAAAATAAATTTGTAAAGTTATTGCACTGACTGGAGGATGATTCATGTTGTTGTTCAGTTTCTGTTGTACAGAATGCTCATTAAATAAAAGCTTTGTTCTGCTTTTTTTTCATAGAAAAAGGCTGTTGGGCTGTTTGGATGGCCTACATGAAATCACACCTCAACAAAATAATACTGTAAATGTCAAACTTAATAAATCATTGTATTGTAATGCAGTCTTGCTAGTTGATAATGTAGCAGCAAACTCTGAATATGTATTCAAAACAACTCTTAAAAAAAAGAGTTTACAATCAAGTTGTAATACATTTGCATTAAGAATGCATTGCACAATGTTTTCCCTAACTCAGATCACAGCGTATTCATGTATGGTTATATTTAGGAAAACATAGCGCACGTGCAGGTTTGCTGCTGTTTTGCATTAATTTTGTCTTCTCTCAACCGATCATCTCTATGTTGAAGACCATGGGGTGTCGTCAAAAGCACAGGTGCTACAAAAGAATGTAGAAGTATATAAAGTCCAAAATGTCCCAAAATACTGGAAATATGCAAATAAATTGGTTTGACATATTTCATGTGAAAGGACTGACAGTAAGTACAATATCACGTCAATTCCTTTTCCGACGTGGAATCGACCATCTTTTAAATATCATACAGACAATGGAAAATGCACAGTTTAAAAATGTGAAAAATGATTACAAGCACAACGTTCTCTTTATATTCCCATGAAGTAATTTCACTAAAGAAACTTGCAACAGTACAGTGAAGCAGCTTTGTCAATGAATGCGATGGCATTTGATATTCAGAATAGATCTCTAAAACAGCACCAATATTTAGTCTTATTAATAGTTAATCTGATATAATAAAGCACAATTGCAAATAAATAAATACACTCTTTCCAAAGTCTATTACCCTGGGATTCTTTCGTACATTTCGAGTTTTGACAAAGAACTGTAAAGGTCATGTAAGAAAGTTAAAACACCTCTAGGCATGAGTTGGAGAGTGAGCCATTCTGCTAAGGAATTCTGACGGGTGTTTTCCACCGAGTGTGATTGATTCATAGCTTTTTAATGCATACATTCAACACATCATGTTTGCATGAAGCTTGTTCAGAAGCTGTATATCTAGCCTGCAGGCTAAAGAGGGGCCTTAGTGACAAAGAGATGAATTATAGGTAAACGAGGGGAACTGGTTGCCAGGGGACTTGTATCACAACACTTCACATATGTGATTAAATCTCCATTCAGTTGCAATTTCAGGCAAAAATGTCCAAGGCAGAGTGGAGTGGGCCAACCCTGTCTCCTAAAAATTACGTTCCCACAGAACTAAACTGCATTCTCAATTACGTTTAGCTAGAAACGTATTTTCTCCCACGTTACGTTAGTTATGAACGTATCTCAAATACGTTTATTTTCTACATATCTTCTAGAAACGTATTTTCTCCCACGTTACGTTTGTTATGAACGTATCTCAAATACGTTTATTTTCTACATATCTTCTAGAAGCATATTTTCTTCCACGTTACGTTAGTTATGAATGTAACTTAAATACGTTTATTTTCTACATATCTTTGCCATTTATTGTCTTGCTTATAATAATGATAATTAGTTATTTATAAATATCATTTTAGAGCACACCTTTGAAATCGACAATCGGGCTCGATATATGGTTAAATTAAAATCAGTAGGCGAGGCTGTAATTTCGCCAGCTGTTACTCTCATGAGCGAGGCAGAACATAATAGTTTTAACATGCCAAAAAGCTGCTGTGTCGTTTATTGCACCTCAAACATTAAAACAAATCCAGAGTTACGTGTTTCTGTACTTCCTCTAAGAAGAAAGGACAGTATCAGAAGAGCTCTGTGACTTCAGGCTTGATCGCCGTTCAAATGACAGCGCTGGTTTCCCCAAAAGTGGGCGGGGCTGTAAAGTGAAGTAGATTTACTCTCTATTATTCAAAACCATTCTATTTATTCTAACGTAAATTACATGCCAGTGTTTTATCTTTTATTTATTTGTTTTTATTTTAAATCGTATAATGTCTGACTTTTTTTCCGTCTGTGAGGAAAATAAATGGGGCTCAGAGCCTCAAAATACTGAAATCTGTATTTTTTTAAATCTTTTCCTTCTAATTTATTATTCTTTTCTAAATAACACACTGTTATTTACTCAACAATAACACACAATTATCCTTGTTTTTATTTATTCATTTAATTCTATAATCTTGGGCTTTTTAGCCGTAAATAAAGTCACCGGAAACAGACGGGACATTTTGAGCGATACACACCACAAACCCACTAAACTGATTACCCAAGATCCTCAGCTTGAAGCTTTTTGATTGGATGTTTTAGCCGCAATGCACGCTGGGATATGGTGTTGATATGATATGGAGATATGATATCCGACAACGAAAAATAAAATAATACCTAATTCAGAGTGTGCTTGCTTTTCTCTTTGGAAGTCATCACATAACGGCATTGTAATACACGGTTCGGCTGCATTAAATATTACACATCTGCCGTAATTCTTTATTTATAGAGAGAGACAAACAGGAGAACTGCTGCCAAAACTGAATACTTGACGCGGATCATAAATATATCAACAATTAAACAACATCTTCAATTTCTTATCACAAAATACGTCTCCTTGCAGTATCAATAGTAATTCGGCTGACTTTTATATTTGATCCATTTGGTATATTGGTTATATTTACACCATAACGGTGCACAGCTGATAAAAAAGGACTTGTAGTTTTTAAAGATATTACTGATTTTCTTTGAATATAAGAATCTAAATACTGAGTTGAGAGAATAGTCAGGGGATTTTGGTGATGGGAGACACATCTATGGAATCACAATTTCAATAGCTTACTATTAAATGACGGATAGCCTATGCCTTTCTGTCTGTGATGTTTTACAAATCAGATATTAATGTGTAGAAGTAAAACAAGAGAAATAGTATAGCAATATCCTGTAAAATTATGTAAAAACATGAATAAAACTACACATCTTCAGATGTTATACATAAGTGTCTACACTAATAATACAAAGTTATTATTAGTATGCTGTGTGTACCTTGTGTGCACCGCCTAGTGGTTAAAGCATGTTATTGAATTATTTTTGTTGAATAATCTTATTTGATCAAAACAATATTAAGAGTACATACTTTCATAGGGGCAAAGTAGAAGGTCAATGATAGAAATATAGAATATAAAAAGTCAAGAAGATACTAAGTGATCTCTACAATAAAACAGTTTAGTGCTGGATGTACAAAGATATTAATAGGAGGATGTGCAAAACAGAAAAACGAATGAACCTTTATTAACACATTAAAAAATACTTTAGGTTAAGATCTTCTTTTAAACAAGAAAAAAGCTCTGGGGGTATCTATCTACAGATGAATATTAAGCCTGACAAAGTACTTAACGTCTAACATATTGCTTTCCTGCAATGTTAACTATGTTGAAACACTTATTTTAAATGATATTATACACATTAATTATACTCTTATGTATGTAGATAGAATAAGAAATGTGCAGAATATGACAGTTTAATGGTGGAGGTATACAGTACACACATATTGATAGATGTCTGTTGAGGAACCTGCGACCCAAGTTGTGTATAAGATCAATACACCTTAGAAAACCTTGAAATCTTGAAAGGGATATGCAAAATAGCCATTTTTAATTAACTATTAGTAGAGAATAACGAGTAATGAATATACTTTATAAAGATCTGCAGATAAATGTTTAGTCTTCTCAAGCACCAACTATCAAATATCTCTCCTGATTGTTGGCACTTGACAATCACCTTCCCTGAATTGTATTCAGGTGTAACTAAAGTCTGCTTTAAGGGTTGTTTATATTCCACATCATTAATCAGAATCTGCAAAGTAACTAAACTAAATGTAGTGGAGTAAAAATACCAGGTTAACCTCTGAATTGTAGTGGAGTAGAATAACAAAGTAACAATGAGCTGTCGTGTGGGTATATATTAATGCTGCCCATTATGGATACAAGCGATTTTCACCCATTTAGTAATTACATGTTTTAAATGTGTACACACCAATGTGTTTCCTATCGCCTAAACCTCCAGGGCTGTACACAGTTTAATACTGTCAACTTCTACATTTGGGAAAAACGTCTTTTAAAACTACAATTCCCAGTAGAGACGTGCCATAGAGAACATGTTGCGAAACACAATAGCCAGCATGTGTAGTTCTGGTGGGGCGTTCGAGTCCAGTTTTGAATAGTCTGCCGTGGTTTCGTTCCATTTCAAAGAGCTTGACGCTCGGCGTAACCTTGGCGCAACATCACGGGGTTTGTCAACGGGACTGTAGTCCCAAACGATAGCTGGGGATTATGGGTAGTGTAGTGTCTTGGGCCATCCTAAATCTCGAAATGTCCCGTCTGTCTCTGGTGACTTTATTTACGGCTAAAAAGCATGCTAAAATGCCCAAGATTATAGAATTAAACGAATAAATAAAAACAAGGATAATTGTGTGCTATTGTTGAGTAAATAACAGTGTGTTATTTAGAAAAGAATAACAAATTAGAAGGAAGAGATTTTAAAAAATACAGATTTCAGTATTTTGAATCTCTAAACCCCATTTCTTTTCCTCAAAGACGACAAAAAAAGTCCGACATTATACGATTTAAAATAAAAACAAATAAATAAAAAGATAAAACACTGGCATGTAATACGTTAGAATAAATAGAATGGTTTTGAATAATAGATGACAGTAAAATCTACTTCACTTTACAGCCCCGCCCACTTTTGGGGAAACCAACGCTGTCATTTGAACGGCGATCAAGCCTGAAGCCACAGAGCTCTTCTGTTACTGTCCTTTCTTCTTAGAGGAAGTACAGAAACACGTAACTCTGGATTTGTTTTAATGTTTGAGGTGCAATGAACGACACAGCAGCTTTTTGGCATGTTAAAACTATTATGTTCTGCCTCGCACATGAGAGTAACAGCTGGCGAAATTACAGCCTCGCCTACTGATTTTAATTTAACCATATATCGAGCCCGATTGTCGATTTCAAAGGTGTGCTCTAAAATGATATTTATAAATGACTATTATCATTATTATAAGCAAGACAATAAATGGCAAAGATATGTAGAAAATAAACGTATTTCAGATACGTTCATAAGGAACGTAACCTGGGAGAAAACATGTTTCTAGAAGATATGTAGAAAATAAACGTATTTGAGATACGTTCATAACAAACGTAACGTGGGAGTAAATACGTTTCTAGCTAAACGTAATTGAGAATGCAGTTTAGTTCTGTGGGAACGTAATTTTTAGGAGACAGGGTTGAGTGGGCAGCAGCCACTGAAGGAGCAGTTCATTTTACAACAAAAACATCTAATGTACAAATGAAAGAACGCAATGAATATTTCATATTTCTTGGATCATTGTTAATCATAATGCCCAGAGACGGGATCAATGAGAAGGGGATTTGAATGAAATAGATATATATATTTTATGGCTCAGTAAGATTGAGAAAATGATATCCAATGCCATTAATGCCAAGTTATTTCAGTGTGATAGTGCTCCCCTCCCGCCATCATCTTTATTTAAAATCTTAAGTGAACACAGATAGTTTACAGAAATATGATTCAATAATACCAAATAGATATGGGGCTCTTTAATCTTTTTATTGGCAAGATCGATTATTGTGGACACATAGAAGAATATAGCTTTCTATTCAAATGCACATTTTGTGTTTAGCAGATATGGTTTCTGTTCCCTTCCATAAAAAAGGCATAGGCCTACAAACAACTTGTAACTTGTGATAAAATGAGTCAGGCATGATCTCAGTCAAAAAACAAACATTGAGCAGGTAATTATATTTGCACTGCCTGTATCCAAACATAAAACCAACAAAGGAAGACATTTCCTGCACAGAACCCACCCACAACACTTTTATTTATTTATTGTGAGCAACGGACAATTTAATTTCTGTTGTGCACCGACATAAATGATAGAGAGGTTGATGTTGTTTATGTTTGCTTTCTCTCATTCCAGGCTTCTTGATTGTTTGCACCTGTCATCCATCCTGTGTCTCCTGTGCTCATCAGTGTCAGCCCCGCCCCTGATTGGTCCCACCTGTGTCTTGTCACCCTGTGCTTAAATTCCCCTGTCTCCCAGTGTTTGTCAGTTCGTATTGTCTTATGCTATGGTCAGGTCAATGTTTCTTGTGCTCGTGAAAAGTTTCATTCCTCACTACCTGAGCGCTTTCATTTTTTGTTGGCTATTTTAGTCATCTCGGCTAGAGATTGATAGTTACCCTTTTTGTTGTTCACTGCTGTATTGGAAAATAAAGTATCTTACAGATACTTTACCTCTGTCTCCCGGGTCGTGCAATTGGGTCCTATATCCTAAGTGTCTGAGTTCGTAACAGAACAAACTGACCATTATGGACCCAGCCGACCCAAGAACGCTTCACGCCGCTCTGTCAGCACATGGCGAGAAGATTTTTCATCACGAGGAACAGCCAGGAAATGCAAGAGCTGAGAGGACGCCAGGCCGGGATTCAGGAAGACTTATCTACACAGATGCAACAACTGGTTGCCCAAATGAATCATGTTTTCACTCACCAACAGACTGCTCCTCCGGTGACATCATCCACAGCTGAGAGGTTGCCTGTCAATACTCCAGCTGACTACCCAAGTCAGGCTGTTTCTTCCCCTTTACGGCTGGCTCTTCCGGAGAGATTGTCCCGGAGATTCCTCGAATTGCAGAGCCTTTCTGGTACAGTGCGATCTGCATTTTCAACACAACCCAGGAGCTTTTTCATCTGACCATGGTAAAGTGGCGTTTATTGTGTCACATTTAACGGGAAGAGCTGCAGCCTGGGCTACTGCAGAATGGTCTAGAGAAACCGAACTATGTTACTCATTGGCCGATTTCATAGAGACTATGAGTCCCATTTTTGACCACTCATCGCCTGCTACAGAGGCCAGCAGAAGACTGTTTGAAATACGTCAGCTCAACCGTCAGGTGGTTGATTATGCCATCGAGTTTCGTACAGCAGCAGCGGACAGGGGATGGAATGTTCCGGCTCTTCGTGACGCCTTCATGACGGGACTTTCGGAACCGATAAAGGACCAGCTGGCTCCACTGGAGACACCCCGGGATCTGAAATCCCTCATCGCTGTGGCCATCCGGATCGATAACCGTCTTCGGGAAAGAGAGAGGGAGCGTCGACGCAACCGAGATGTTATTCCCAGCTTCCAGAATTCGTCTCGGAGGGTCGTGCCGCCAGCTGAGGATTTCCAGCCCATGTTACCGGACCGTCAGAGGACTACACTTCCGAATGACTCCGGTGAACCCATGCAGCTGGGAAGAACCAGGCTTTCTCTGGAGGAGAGGCAGCGCCGTCTACGGGAGGGTTGTTGTTGCTACTGCGGCCAGCCGGATCATCAACTCTCTTCATGCCCGGGAAAAGATCGTGCTCACCAGTCAAAAGGAGGGAGCTGGTGAGCAAGTTTCCCGCAGACTTCCCTCCTCGACCTGTTACTCAGGTAAACATTTGTATTAACAATCAGACCATTGACCAGGGTGTGTTAATAGACTCAGGGGCTGACGAAAGCCTTATGGACTGGGGCGTAGTAAATCAGCTAGAAATAAAGACTGTTCCGCTATCTCATCCTATTAATGCCAGTGCCTTAGACGGCCGCTTGTTGTTCACAGTTACCCATTGTACTGAGCCCATTCAGATTACTGTGAATAAGGACCATACCGAGAGCATGCAATTTCATATTTTTGAGTCGGCTCAGCACCCGATTATTTTGGGGTTTCCATGGCTGAAGACCCACAATCCTCACATTGACTGGCATTCAGGAAAAATTAAGGAATGGGGAGAGGATTGTATGGGCAGGTGTAAACTTTCGCAACCTGTTAATGCACCAACAGACTCTAGTAGAATCATTATAGGTCACCCTGACTATCCTGATCTACAGAAGGTACCTCCCTGTTACCATGATTTAAAGGAAGCCTTTAACAAGTCCAAAGCCCTGTCGCTACCTCCTCACTGAGATTTTGACTGTCCCATTGATCTCTTACCGGGAGCCCCCATTCCCAAGGGGAGACTTTACTCGATTTCGAGACCTGAGAGAGCAGCAATGGACGAATACATCTCCTCTTCACTCAAATCAGGGATTATCCGTCCTTCATCTTCTCCAGCCGGAGCGGGATTTTTCTTTGTGGGAAAGAAAGACGGGTCTCTGAGACCTTGCATAGACTACAGTCCACTAAATGACATTACGGTGAAGAACCGCTATCCTCTGCCACTCATGTCATCTGCTTTTGAACTGCTTCAAACTGCCAAGATATTCACCAAGTTAGATTTAAGAAATGCATATCACTTGGTTAGAATAAGAAAAGGGAATGAGTGGAAGACAGGATTCAACACTCAAGAGTGGTCACTATGAGTACCTAGTAATGCCTTTTGGACTATGCAATGCACCGGCTGTGTTTCAAGCTTTTGTGAGTGAGATTTTGTGGGAATTTTTGAATATTTCAGTGTTTGTTTATTTGGATGATATTCTGATTTTCTCTCCAGACGCAAGATCTCATGTTAACCATGTCCGCCAGGTTTTGCAGCAACTGCTGGAGAATCAGCTATATGTTAAGGCAGATCAATGTGAGTTCCACACAGAAGAGGTGTCTTTCTTAGGATACATAATCTCACCTAATCATATGCAAATGGATCCTGCTAAAATCAGTGCAGTGGCCCACACCAGACTCCAGGAAGAAGGTTCAGCAGTTTTTAGGGTTTGCTAACTTCTATAGGAAGTTTATTAGGAATTTCAGTTCTGTTGCTGCCCCTCTGCGTGTTCTGACTTCTCATAAGGTTCCCTTCAAGTGGACTCCCCAGGCAGACATCGCTTTCCAACACCTCAGAGAGCGATTCACATCAGCTCCCATACTCACCATTCCAGATCCCCAGCGCCAGTTTATGGTCGAGGTTGATGCTTCCAATGAGGGAATTGGAGGAGTACTGTCTCAACGTTCAGTAGAAGACAACAAAATGCATCCATGTGCTTACCTATCGCGGAAGTTGACAACGGCAGAGCGGAATTATGACGTGGGAAACAAGGAACTGTTAGCTGTAAAAGCTGCCTTCGAGGAATGGAGACACTGGCTAGAGGGTGCAGAGCAGCCGTTTTTAGTCTGGACAGATCACAAGAATCTGGAATATATAAGAAAGGCTAAACGTCTCAACTCCCGTCAGGCCAGGTGGACACTATTCTTTAGTCGGTTCAACTTCACACTCTTTTCATCCCGGGTCTCAGAATCAAAAACCTGATGCTTTGTCTTGTCTTTACGATCCAGAACCACTTGCGGTAGAGCCCAAGACCATCCTTCCACTTAACCGTGTGATCTGAGCCTTTTCCTGGCAAGTGGAGTCGGACGTTAAAAAGGCGAATGGCATGAATCCAGCACCTAGCGAGTGTCCCAACAATCTGCTGTTTGTTCCTGAGGCTCTTCACTCCAAGGTCATCCACTGGGCTCACTCATCTGTGCTTTTGTGCCATCCGGGAGTAACAAGGACAATGTTCAGGATTCAACAATGTTTCTGGTGGCCAGCCATGAGGAAGGATGTGGCGGAGTACGTAGCGGCTTGTCCGGTGTTTGCGTGTAATAAGACCTCATCTCAAGTCAAGATGGGCTTGCTCCAGCCGCTGCCGATTCCCCAACGTCCTTCGTCACACATTTCGATGGATTTTGTGACAGGATTTCCTTCATCCAGAGGCAAGACTACGGTCCTAACAGTGGTGGATCGATTTTCAAAGATGGGTCACTTCATCCCATTGACCAAGCTTCCCTCTGCCAAAGTCACCGCAGAGGTCATGATGAATCATGTATTCAGGATCCATGGATTCCCTGATGACATTGTTTCCGACAGGGGTCCACAATTCATTTCCGTTTTCTGGAAGGAGTTTTGTCGACTCATAGGTGCCACCGTCAGCTTGTCATCAGGATATCACCCTCAGTCAAATGGACAGTCGGAGCGTCTGAACCAAGAACTAGAGACTACGCTACGTTGTCTCGTCTCCCGGAACCAGACCACCTGGAGGGACCACCTCACATGGGTCGAGTTTGCCCGCAATACTCTCCTACAGCAGCCACAGGTCTCTCTCCATTCCATTGTGTCAATGGTTTCCAGCCTCCGCTTTTCCCTAACAACGAGGAAGAGGTGATGGTTCCATCGGCTCATGCCATGATCAGACGTTGTCACCGAGTTTGGGCTGGTGCTCGCCAGTCTCTTCTCCGAAGTTCAGCTCGGATGAAGGCTGTTGCAGACGTCCATCGCAGGGTCGCTCCCTCCTACAGTCCAGGCCAAAAGGTTTGGCTTTCCACTAAGGACTTACCACTCCATGTCGCCTCAAAGAAACTGGCTCCGAGATTTGTGGGTCGTTTTCTGGTGTCCAGAGTCATCAACCCGGTGTCTGTCCGCCTGCAACTCCCCAGGACTATGAGAGTGCATCCAACGTTTCACATCAGCAAAATCAAGCCGGTGTGTGAGAGCACACTTGTTCCCGCCTCCAAGCCCCCTCCACCGCCCCAGTTCTTTGAAGGGGGTGAGGTTTACAAGGTCAGTAAGCTACTGGAGGTCTGTAATAGGGGGAGGGGGAAGCAATTACTGGTAGACTGGAAGGGTTATGGTCCTGAGGCTAGAAGCTGGGTAGCTGCTTCATTTATCGTAGACAAGACTCTTATCCACGACTTTTACAATCAGCCTGGGCCATCAGGAGTTGGCCCTAGAGGGGGGTTACTGTTGCGCACCGACATAAATGCTAGAGAGGTTGATGTTGTTTGTTTGCTTTCTCTCATTCCAGGCTTCTTGATTGTTTGCACCTGTCATCCATCCTGTGTCTCCTGTGCTCATCAGTGTCAGCCCCGCCCCTGATTGGTCCCACCTGTGTCTTGTCACCCTGTGCTTAAATTCCCCTGTCTCCCAGTGTTTGTCAGTTCGTATTGTCTTATGCTATGGTCAGGTCAATGTTTCTTGTGCTCGTGAAAAGTTTCATTCCTCACTACGTGAGCGCTTTCATTTTTTGTTCGCTATTTTTGTCATCTCGGCTAGAGATTGATAGTTACCCTTTTTGTTGTTCACTGCTGTATTGGAAAATAATGTATCTTACAAATACTTTACCTCTGTCTCCCGGGTCGTGCAATTGGGTCCTACATCCTAAGTGTCTGGGTTCGTAACAATTTCCACTAAAGTTAGTTTTTTCCTTCTTAATTCTTTACACGGAAAAGCAATCAAGTAGCAACAGCCTTTTCCTAGCTTCTATGTTTATGCTCAGGCAGTCTAAAGTGAAATTCTTTATTTGTCAGTTGCAATTAAAAAAATATCCATCCATCTTCTCCCACTTATCCGTGGTCGGGTCGCGGAGGTAGCAGTTCCATAGTAAAACTAGTGCTGTAGCGACGCGTCGACTTCAAAATATCGTCGACGACATATTTCCGCGTTGACGCGTCGCTACACACACGTGGGTGTGTAAACAAAGCAACAAGCAGTTCGCAATCGCACTTCAAACACAATGGAGACTGAAACGGCTACCACCTCCTCCTCACAGGATTGCGCACGAAGCCCTCAAACGAAAACATCTCGCCCTAGGTCTTCAAAAGCATGGGAATATTTTAAAGTTAGTCCAAAACGCAAACATATTGTCATTTGCAGTCTTTGCCAAATGGAGTTGGCATATCACACAAGCACAACGGCTATGTTGGAACATTTAAAGCGGCAGCTAGCTGTGGTAGCTACCATTAGCAGCTAGCATTTGCTCTCCGATTTTTACATACAAATTATGGATTATAAATTCAATCATTTTTTTATACATAGACGTTAAAAACCTATGGATTAACCGATTCAGCTGCGTTTTTTCTCATTTTAATGCCATTGAACACGTCTTTTGATCAGATTGACAGCTACGGTGGTGAGACGATCTCCCTAGAAGCTCTGTAAAGGTACGTGTTGTGATGACTGTATTTGCTTCCCCTGTCGCGAGTCCGGATCACTCAGTGATGATACTATATACCTACATAATCTGTGGAGTCTCAGCTTTAATCGGATATCTCAGCTACGATGAGTAATAAGGGTACTTTTATCTTGAGTTCTGTGCCAATGTCCGTTAGCATTTTTCGCTCATGGGTCATTTAGATGCTTCTTATGAGACTTGTGTTTTGTTTTGGTAAACATGGTTTGTATCGTCAATTAGCTGAGATTATTTCCGTTAATCTGGTATAACACATCAATAGTTTGTTAAATATTAAGATCCCCTGAGACACAGTATCGTGAACATTTTTTTTTTTACATTACGTTTTTTATGAATTGAACAACAGAAAGATAATCGTTAGATTAGTCGACTAATCGATCAAATAATCGCCCGAATAATCGTTTTCGAAATAATCGTTTCCCCCAGCACTAATTAAAACATATATAATCTGCTAAATATTTTAAGTGTTAGGCTGCAATTAGGATTACACTTTCTGATTTTGCAATTAGGATAACATTTTGAGTGGCTGAGCTTTTGCTGTGCAAAGTGATGAACAAAATACTTTTTACTGACTTTAAATGATGATGTCTCTGAATGCTTCCATCGGTAATCTGTAGGTATCTGCATTAATGAATGACTTTTAGGGAATGTTATGCTTTAAATAAAAGTAATTGCACACAATGGCCTTACCTTCACGAAAAATGATTATTTGAATTAAATAAATATGTAAGATAACCAAGAGCTGGAAATAAACACCACCCTTCATATGTTTCCTTTGACAAATGAACGGATTGACGTACCATGTAATTAAGGAGAAAGCAAAGCACCTTTTTAGTGACCCAACTTTTTTCCTGGGTAAACACCCCTCTTCCAACTGTGTTGATACCAGGTTCTGGGTTTCTGGCTTTTAAAGCATTACAGTAATGTTCATCTGGGTAAACCCAGCAGCCAGTGACCTACAGTAGATTACAATTGTGAAGCATTGGAGATTATTTATAACCAGAAGTACTTATAGTACAGTGCTCGGTACTGAGGGCTAATTACTAGGTGCAATGATGGATGACCAGCCACATATTTTAGGAATGGAAAGTAGCAGCAGGGTGCCAAACATAGTTGGGAGGTTGAAAGTCTTGTGATATGTTATCCTTTCCTGTTATCAAAACTCGAAATAGTTTAAAACCAACAATGAATTGTTCTTACTAAAGACCATTGCTTGTCTGTTCCGCTATAGTCAATACTCACTCGAGTTAAATACATGGTTATTAATCCGCTGCTGAAAATAGTCCTCAAAAAAGGTGCTATTTATTCACATTTGAGTTTTGATAAGATATTCAGTGTCCAGCTGGGGAAATGACCAAAAATAAGCTTGGGCTCAATTTCAGAGAACAAATTGGCATATATTGAGAGATGGACTAAAAAGCATAACTTTGATAACCTTCTCCTTCAAACGGAATGCTACAAACATTTAGCAAATACTTTCAAAGATGATTCAATGTCATATTAGCTTACCATGAAACACTGTTATAAAGAAAGTAAACACATACAATACAAATGGTATTTACGTATGTACATGTAACATATCATATTCAGTGCATAGGATCTGCTTAAATGGATTCCATGACAAATGGATATTAATTTCATAGATGGAGACGTGAGCCTGTTATACCATAATCTACCACCCAGTTGGATATGGTTAATTAATAAAAACATGTCAAAGTACCTTTTAGATCACATATAATGTAACTAGTTTTATTAAAAGGTTACGGTTTTTTAAAGAAGTTGTTTTGGATATCTTCCATAAACAGCTGTAGTTTCTAATCATATAAATTCCATTCAGATCCTGACCATGAATCCACCTACAAATAAAACATCTGCAGTAATTAAAACCTTGTGGTAACAAAGCTGTGTCACACAATTAGTTTTGGATCATTCAAACTGAATACAACTAACATGCGACATGCTGCCCAATTCTACATCTGCTAACACTTTAATGGTCTAATGGTTCGATTCGATTTCACGTTTTATTAGTTTATCACACTGTGCCTCAAAGTCAATGACACAAATGCTCAGATGGAGCGTCGTTTCAGGTAATGGCACATGCTCAACACCTACAGTTCTCCTCTAGCGTCCTTGGGAGGACATCTGTTTACTCCTGGATCAGTATTGCATGACTATACATAATAGCAGTCTAATTAACATTATGTGTAAGCAAATATGGATTAATTTAATTCAGATAAGTCATAAGAGGAGGAACTTTCAAGGTCCACCAACCAGCTCTGCCATTATGATCTCAGTTTATTACTATGGAGTTTCTGTACAGCTGTCCTGTATGCATTAGTCCTTCACTGACAATGTACTTGCTGAGACAATTGAATTTCACTTTTCCTGCAAAAGGCTACATTCCTCTGTGTAGATTATAATGACAGATCACTTATTTTTTTATTGCAGCCCAGATTACTTCAAACTACATACTATCTGTGAAACACCTAGGCTCATAGATCTTTTGCAGTGTCTGCTGAAATGAGGCTTTATGCAGGACTTTGAAGTCCTGATGATATCTCTCTATTATTTTGCATACTGTGCAGTGCACCTTGAATGAACTCTTCCTGTGAATATTAAAATATTGTTCCATTTATGTGGACTAGGAGAGGTTTTTCTAATGAATATTTAATTGTTTTGACTACTTTGCAAAGCAACAAGAACAATGTGTATTAGACAGTTAGAAGCTGGACCATGTTGTGCATTAAAGTCTATAAGAACAGATGCTGGCCATTTCCTTAGATATACCTTAAAAGTAAAATGATCTTTTTTATAGACTGGCACATAACTTTATGATGCTATTACTCAAGAACCAAAGTATTAAACGGACCCTACAGGTAAAACAGATTAATGCATTTTTTCAAACAGCACTATTCTTTAATTGAAAAACACTAAGATAGAACTGTATCTTTAATCATATATTGGGCGATTTAGAACGTTTATAAGGTTCCCTGCTGGAAAAATTAGCAATTCCGTTTTATTCAAAAAGAAAGATCATTTACGGCTGATGACCCAGGAATCATGGACAGTGGCGTTTTAATAGCCCCATTGGGGATAAATAAAGTAACTGAGTTGTAATGAAATTGGTTAATTCCCAGGCAACAGAAAACGGTATTTGACAGATGTTGCAGCCTGGTTGTAGGTGGGGTGGATATTGACAGGCAGTCCAGAGAGAAAAGAGACATCATTACTGCTCCAGGTCTACGCTTTTCTCATCTATTCTTCTGAAATTATGCTGCAGATGCTACAAGTGGGAAAGTGAAATACTTAGGAACACAGTCAATAGATCCAATTTTCTCAGGAATAATCTAGAATGGCCTCCTCAGTTACTGAATTTGTATTGAATATTGAAGTTGGACACTGACATTGTATTAATTAGGTCCAATATTTGCTTACAGAAAGTATTTTTTAGCTTATTGCATTCATGCTCCATGTGAATGTGCTCTAGTGTGTCTCTTTATTGTATTGTGTTTTCTCACAACTAACATAGGGCGTTTTCATTAAAGTCTTGGATAAGGATATATTGTCTTTATTTAAAAAGGTAATCTGATTCAGAAAAAAAAGGTGAGGGAACATCTGTGTGATTTTTTTATTTAAGGACAACAGAACAATAGTTATACATGAACACTTGAAAAGGGTCTGGTGATAAAATTGTATATTACAAAAGTATGATACTCCCTCACAAATCTAGAAGTACCCTGTAGTCAAACAAAATAATGGATGGTTTGGCAAAGTAGTTTAACCCCTAGATTCCACCGGGTCCGTCTGCGTCGCGTTACGGCCGTGTTACGGCTGCGCCGCGGCGTCCGCAAGGATCGCGGCCACTCTAGTCAATGGGTGCTATTCCACCAGACGCGCCGCGTTACGGCTCAGAAGCTTCCCAGAAGCATCTCGCCGCTGGGCTCCGCTCGAAATAGGATTGAAGTATATTTTTAGACGCGACGCAGCCGTAACGCGCCGCAGACGGACCCGGTGGAATCTAGGGGTTACGGCTGCATTACGGCTGCGTTACGGCTGCACCGCGGCCACTCTCGACGATCGCGGCCACTCTCGACGATCGCGGCCACTCTAGTCAATGGGTGCTATTCCACCACACGCGGTGTGTTACGGCTCAGAAGCGTCCCAGAAGCGTCTCGGTGCAGGGCTCCTCTAAAATTAGGATGAATCCTATGTTTGACGCGACGCAGCCGTAACATAATGTCGGGCAGGCAGGAAGTGGAACGTTCAGAGCATATATATATATATATATATACACACACACTAACAAATGTTGCAGACGCTATCCCTCCATAGTCTTTCAAGTAGGAGGAGAAATGCCAGCGTTCTCCTCCGGTTTACAGGCACTGTGTAAATTATATATATAGAATAATTATGATGATGAATGCATTTTTTTACCACTAAAATACCAAAATCGCGGCGGAGCCGTAACCCCTAGATTCCACCGGATCCGTCTGTAGCGTGTTACGGCTGCACCGCGGCTTTGGTCCGGCCTCCTCCGGCGTCATACCCTACCGGGCACGTTTCAGAAGCATTTCAGAAGAGTTGAACTCTGACGTCACTGTTGAGCCGTTAGTGGCCGACTCCGCCTACTAAGGGCATCTCGGCAACTCTGCAGAATCCTATGGGTGACGTCACGGACCCTACGTCCATTTATATATACAGTCTATGGCCGTAACGCGGCGCGTCTGGTGGAATAGCACCCATTGACTAGAGTGGCCGCGATCCCTGCGAACGCCGCGGCGCGGCCGTAATGCGACACAGTGGAATGAAGTGTTCAGGACAAATCCTATTCAGAAAGAATGACAACTTTTTGGGGGCATTCACTTATTTGAACAATTTAGAGTTTCAATTTCTAGAGAATTCTCAATAGATTTCAGAGAGAATGGGCCTTCTTTCAAAGCAGTGTGGGGTGGAAACAGTATTGATGCTGGCTCCCAGCCGAGAGAGCAGAAGTCAGCAGCAGTGTGGATATGTACTGATTGAGAGCAGAGACAGCTGTTGATAGCTTATCAAAGGTTGAGGTTCCTTCGTACCATCCAGGCACTCTGGGGAATGAGCTTCTTCCGCTGGGACTTCTCCCCGGAGAACAGCATTTGGATTTTTTAATCTCGCTTGGGTGGGATGAGAATGAGCCACATCCCTGCATTTGAACTTCATTCCCCTTTAAATGAAGTGATACTGAAAGGCAGCCTGGATCACAGTCATCTCAGAGCATACCGAATATATCACAGCAGTCATTCAATATTCATATTCCTTCTATCTGTTGCTGTATTATGAGCAAAACCTGAACTACGACAGACAGAAAGTGGATTTACAATTCACATATTGTACAGAGACAGAGAGCTCCTTCAGCATCCATTCATTTGGAGTTTTGTTTTTGTCCAACTGACCAACACAAGATCAATGCTCACCCTCTTTCTTCTAGCTTTGTTTGTTACCACCAAATTCCTTTGGGATATGACTCTCTCTTTAGATGCTGGATGCTACAATATGTTCACTGTGCAGGTAGTGTACAGTGGGTTTAAAGTTAAAATCCCTCAGATATGTTGTAAAATCAAACCTATCTGCGAAAAGATGTACCTATACCGCCACCAACAATGAAAACTACTAATACTTTGTGTATGTTTTGAAAGCAGATGTAATATTACACAGAGTAATAGCAGAAGAAGGAACAGCCACAGTCAGCTGGAAGATTAACAGGCTGCACACCTTCTACTCATCAGCAAGATAACTGCTTTTACTGTGAGCAGCATGACAACAGATTGTTGTTGTTTATGTCATAATGGAAGAATGCCAAATATTAACACAATTTTGATCAACGCAATGCAATTTTGTTTTGGCTGCACTGCAAACAGATACCCCAGCTGCTCTTCTGTTGTATTTTTCCCACAAAAGCTGCTCCAGGTGAGGAGTGTGTGATACCCAGAGGATTGTTGGACCTGTATTTATAAACTACACTTGTTGTTTCTACCACTCGTCTTTGGAATACAGTTATTTTACAAGACACCCGAAAAAAACACCACTGTGAGCAATGAGAGCAAAAGTTACTGAGAGGCAAAACCAAAAACAATGAGCTGAAAGTAGCTAAAATGCTCTGAGGAGCTGAGCACCTGTAGATGTAGGTACAATTATTAATTGGTCCACTTTTCAACATAGACAAATTCATGCGATTCATTATTAATATGGAAATATTGATTTGACTAGCTTCAACTGTACTTTAAATTGTCTTTTTACTTTTGGTTGAGTCATTTTAGCAGACATTGAGAGTTGAAATATTTAGATATGAGAAATGTAATACTTATTAAGGACTGTATGTATGTACATTCCACAAGTGTGCAATCCGTGTGCACATCCAAGCCATATTCTTTGTAAAATATTGTTATCAGCTGATCTGGACCTTTTAGGGAAAACAGGCATTCATTTTTTATTGTAAATGTATTGTTGAAATATTTTATATATATATATATATATATATATATACAGTATATATATATATATATATATATGCATATATATCTTTATGGGAAACCAAGCTGTTTGTATAACATTTAAATGTTGGTATTAGAAGAAAGTTCCATAATCTCATTCATTGCCATATAACGCCATCCCCCGTTTCACTGGTAGAAGAAGGTGCGTGCAATTTAAGCATGGCATGCACATTCAAGTGCTTTTGCTATTATAACATTTGATCATAAACTCAATCTTAAATATGTTTCACAACTCATGTGCAGCAACTATCTGCACGTTGGCAATAACAGGATAGATGACTAAGTGCTTTTTTGAGAGCTACCTTTTGAGTTCTTCTACATTGTCAGACTGTCAAATGTATCAAGGTAATATACAATTAGAATATATAGGAAGAGACAGATCAGCCACGTTTGAATACTCTCTGGTTGCACTTAGTTTATTTTCTGATTCTGTGCTTTAGTTTTAAAAGGTTCTGCATGACATCGCAGGGGTATTGTGCCGGTGGAAATGTATTGTGTATTCAGAAGAAGGTTTGCCTGAAGTGCCTTACCCTTGATTATTTGAACATGAAAGTATTATCATTCCTGTATCAGCATGCATAAAAGGTGGAAGGAAGAAAAGCTGATTTACATTCCTATTCAACATTCAGAGAAAATACTCAATGCAAAGCCAATCAAAGGGATGTGCTACAAAGGACCTGGGTGGTATTGGAGATGAAAAATGCTGCTATATTTTTAATATGTTTGATGGTGGTTAATTAAGCGCTAGATGGAAGAGCTGCAGGGTTAATAGAATAGTGGACATTGTTGAGGTACTACTAACCCCAATATGTAATGGAAAATGAAGTTGTATTGATATTAGGAACAGGGAAATAAATATTGCATGATATTATCCTCAATGCAGACTTTGACCAAGGTACATTGAAAATTATCCGATGCTAATAAGATCTTTTCAGCGCCTGAGACTGCTATATTGGAAAAGGAAGTTCTTACTATCTTCAAAATCAAAGAAGACAATGGCTAAAAGATAATACATGGCATAATACATTAGTGTCACCAACCCTATCAGATCAAATCAAAGGTGACCTCTGGTTAAGTTTCAGCTGTGTCCTCTGTACTGTTGAACACAAGACTGATAGTAATAGGATACATTACATCCAGACACATCATTGATGGTACTAAATGGAAGGTTTGGCTCGGTTCCAATCCTCACACTTGTGGTCTGTGGATTCTTTCCAGGTTCCTTACAGATTTCCGGTAATTACCAACAGTGTTGAAGTGCGCATTAAGATTGCAAGTATGAGGCGTGGAGCTTTTTCCCAACACCATGGGGATACACTGAGTTAATGAGGTCAACCCATCCCTTCTGCAAAAACACTATTTGTCGTTTGAGATGTTTCCAACCATACAGATTTCCAGTTTCAGTCTAGCAAAAACAATACATTAACAATTCAGTCAGCTTGCAATTCGGTTTCGATTCATTCACAGTTTATTATTCTTGTTGGAATGAAGTCCTTGTACACGGGCCAACCGCTACAAGTTCAACGAGGACTGCGGCAGTTACAGCCGAACTGATGGTTTCTTCAAAGTTGCTCAGTATAGTTCCTTGCCAATTAAGTTAAGAAATTCATCTTTTTTTGGCACTGTGGACTACAGTAACATTGTCATGACTGTGCATACCATGCCGGAGACGTTTTCCCAGGAAAGTGCAGCAGTTGACTCAAATCAAAATCCTGTCCTCATTATAATGCCCTAAGCTCTGCCCAATTCAGGGCCAAAATACTTCTTGTCTTTTGCCGTCAAATGGACACTGCATTCAGTCTTATATCATCTGGTGTAGTTGTCTCTTTACTCGTGCAGACACCTCAGTATTTCACTTGTTTTTACTGTGATTATTATAAGTGAAAGTGATGCTAAAAGTCATCTATAGAATTAAATCTCAGAGAACAGAGCCAGGGTTGCCAAGAGAAAGACTCAATGTTACCTACACTAACAACAAATACATTGTAAACAATGTTCAACCAATTTGTATGTATACCATAGCTTTGTGAGTGATTGATTTATTTAAATATTCAGTGCTTAATAAGTCGTTCAATATTCCCAGATGACAGGGTTAATACAGCACTGAAGCACTCTGTATTTGTAAAGCCTCTTGAGATACAGTGACTGAGATACATTTGTCCTCTGGAATAATGAAGCATAGATGACGCTCTTCTTTAAATTGATCATTGTAATGTAGACTTAAACAATGCTGTGAAGCAAGCATACTTTAGCAATATATATACATACAAAAAACTCCCAAAAACATTGTCCTGAACTATGGGTCTTTTTGTACAAATGAATGTTTCATCAATGTTTCACTATCATTGAAATAATGATCTACTGTATGGTAATATGCACCTCTTTTTTCTGTTTGTGTCAGCATTGGAGAGCAGATGGATTTATATTGTATTTAAATTGCATTGGTTTTTCTTTTTGTGTACAGTATGAAGTGAACACACTCCTAAATATGAGGTATCGAGTCCTTGGGCCTCGGCAGGAGTGCTGCAAGAAAAGTTCCAATTTAATTTTCTGGCTGTATAGTAGTGTATTTAATTCAAAATTAGGCCATATCAACATTGATTTTAATTTCTAACAGTATGTATGTACATCACTATGTATGTAGTATGTACTGTATAATGTACACATGTAGAGTTGTAGAAAATACATGGTGTACAGACAGTATAGTACACTCTGACTGTACAGCCACTACAGTGTAGCCTATACTGTATAGTAGGTGTGTAACAGTGTAATGCGTATAGTCTACTCTACACTCTACCTTTCAGCAACGTTTTAGGGATTTAGGCTCAGTCAGCTCAGGGACTGTTTGGTTACTTTAGTTTGGTAAATGAAATAAATGTTTGAACTTTGTAGTAGTTCACTGTAGTTGCTGTCATAAGTCATTTGTAGACTAAGTGGCAAAAAGTGTTATTTTTACATTTGTACTTTGTAGAGAAATGTAGACACAAGTTGGAAGGGAGCACAATAAACCTGACGAATTTGAGTTGATTAGGAGTTAATTTTCAATTGATAATTAGCTCACAATAAGTTCACTTTAGTTACTCACACAACTTGACACAAGCCATGGGTTCAGGTCCGGACTTATAAGTCCGGACCTGAACCTGAACCTCTGGACTTGAGTCCGGACCTGAACCTGAATGTGAGTCCAGGTACGCAGCACTACTGACAGCATGTCCAATTTTCCCCACTTTGGGAAACTTTCAAGTGCACTTTCAAGTACACACATTGACAGGTATTCAACTTAAAAGGTATACCTGGGAGAAATGTTCTTTGTTAAATATTTGTCTTAACCCTCTTGTTACATTCAGGGTCAAATTGACCCGTTTGAAAATCTACGAAAAATACTTCAAGTTTCTTTTTTTGTACACACACACACACACACACACACACACACACACACACACACACACACACACACACACACACACACACACACACACACACACACACACACACACACACACACACACACACACACAAAATGTCACAAAACCAAAACGTTGCTAGGGGAACTGCAACGTGGAGGTGGGATACACAAGGTCTCAGATGTGTTCGATGTTAGGGGGGCTAAATGATGGATCAGATGAATCAAGGAGCTGACATGTGTCTGCATTTCAGGTAAGCAGCATCAGCAGCAGATGAAAAAACCAAAGGATGTCCAAGCCAGTTACAGGTTTGGTTTAAGGGAGACAGAGCCAAGGCTTGCACAAAGCTGTGTAGGTTATATATCAATTACAAAGTCTCCTGTAGTTAAATCCAGGTCATATTTGATGCTCTTTTATGGCACCCAACATACCATTTCTAGAAAGGGGAATCAAAAGCGATACTGACAGTCATTCCTCTAACAAACCATAAAAAGGATGTTCAAAGGAGGTTCATGGCATATCTTTGCAGATCTTGGAGAGAAGAAATATTTGAGTTTCTGCCTTGTGACTTACATAGAGTGTGGAACTAAACAAGGCTTTGATGACCCACTCTAATGGGATCAGCGCCGCCACCCAGAGAGAGTCCTATAGCTCAGCCAATGGATCTAATCAGATGTCATTCCCCCCCTGCCAGACACTCACATACTGTTGGGAGTAAGGTGAAAAGGTTAGAAGTCTGGCAAAAGGGGAGCAGGGCAAAGCAGCCGTTGTGCATCACAGGTGAGAGGAGCAATGTGTCTTTCCTTTGAGTTAAAATCGCCTGGTTCAATGATTTGATGATTTAATTCACACTGGTTGTTTCTAACATTGATAGAACAAAACCAAAAGAACATTTGTATTCATATTGCAGCAACAGACACATATCTTAAATATTTTCGAACTAGCTAACAAGCTACGATGAAGGCACAGTAAATGTAATATTGGCACTATGAACATGAGTTAGCAACAAATGTAATGCTAAATCCCCAGTGGTCTTTGTGTGAAATGAAAGCGCCTGAGTCCCCTGAGGCTTTGAAGTCTACATTTGGCATTCTGGACTGCGGGTGTCTTGCAAAACAGGTGTCTTTGTTGTGCTAAATGTCTGCCCCTAAAAGTGTGTTCACCCTGAAAATGCACCCTCATCTCGACATCAAATAATTGTTGGTGAGATGTTTTAGTTTTTTTCGCCATTATGAAACTAAATAGATGTCTAGATTACATATACTTTTTGTAATACCTTATTAAAAAGTGTTTCTCATTTATCAATCTAATAGGCTTTGAATAAATATGAATTATTTGGTTACTTCTCTCTTGTTTCTATTCTATTTTCTAAATTAAAGCGTGATTAATCCAAAAGCTTATATAACTCCTGTAACATACATGATCACACGTTATGAGGTAACCGTCACTAAGTAGATGTACTTGAAATAAATAATACTGCAGTTGTTGTCGGCAGTAGCTATTTTCCAGAACAGTAAGTCCAAGATGTCTGTAGGACGTGAGCATTTTATTAATATTTGGCATTTGGAGTACAAAAGAGCCATTAGAGTCCCTGCCATTAATGTCGAATTTGAAAATTATTCTCACTCTTCCTACCTGCCTTCCTGTTAACCAATGGGTACCAATGGGTGACCTTTAAATGCAAATGCATCTTTGATAACAAATCATCTTTTTGCTATATTCTCCATTCAGATGACAGCTACCACTTCCTCTCTAGATTCACTGCAGTGTAGAAGCAACCCTTTAATTCTTAATCACGCTAATTAAGTGCAATTAGACAATGGGGATGGGAAATATTCATGAACACTTTGCCTTTCTTCTCCAACAGGATATTACTCAAGAGTCCTTGTGAACCGCAAAGTGGTTCATGAGTCACTCTGGACAAAGTCTGAATGCATAGTGGACACATTTTGGCAACGTTTCAAAGCCTGGGTGGTGGCATACGGTGTCTTGCATTGTTATATAACAATTTCTATTTCTACATCATGTTTTCAATCAAAAGAGAACACTAGACACATAGTAACACTATGCCACTTGGCGATGTCAGAACAGAGAATGTGTCATTGTGTATGCTGTCTTTACTGCAAAGACCAACTCCCTTTTCACATGAAAGGTGGAGTGGCCATCTGACAGTTTTGGCTCAGTAAAGCCCTCTGCAGTGATGTGCTGCTCTCCCAACACAGGCACAAAATGGAAGGATCTGTTAATAGTGCTGTCCACATATTGTAATACCATCTGTTCCATGGCAGGCCATCGAGGGGTTTGACATCAAATTGACTGTGAGGAATGAATTTCCATGCTCTCTCTTTTCATTCCAACTTTAACATTCTCGGAAGAATTGAAGTCGACAAAAAACAGTCGTCGGCAGCTTCAGCACTTATGCTAGTGCCAATTCTACAAATATGAAAAACAACATATGATAAGGACATAAATGTTTTTTGTTTATGTGTGCTGCATTTTACTTTATGTATAACATATTCTCTTTGTCCTTAGTTGTAGTTTTTTTTCAATGAATTGCAGATTTCTTTAACAACTCATTGTGTGTTTCATTGTTCAGCTTTGAAAATAAATCTTTGGGGAACACTTGGCTGCTTGTGCATTGTGCGCGGGTGCCTATGTTTGTTTGTATTCTATTATGAGCCACTAAATGCTTATTATTGTTCCTGAAAGGAGTAGAGGTAAATTCTTCTCCCCTTCTGTATTGAATTGAAAACAGTCAGATAATAGATTATCTCCACACATTTCTATACACATAATTCATCACCAAGAAAGCAAAAATAAATTAGGTTTCTGTGCTGTGTGAGATAAACAAGAGCACTGGTATTACATTAATACCACACATCAATAGGTTGCCTGACCTCATCCTGGGAGGAAATACTTGAGGCAAGGGGGGGTTGGGTGACCACAAAGACATCTAACAAACTCATTCAACCTGATCTCACCAGAATGCGTGACTCCACCACGACTCCTTAACACCACAATGCGTGGTGGAGTCACGAACTTTGTTACAATTACGTGTCGGCACCACGCAAACAACCCCAATGTAAAGTGAATGAGGCTCCTTTGTCGTGGTGCACACACGCATTTCTACAACGTCCTGCAGTGAGCTTTTATTCTATAAAACGTTTTTAAAATCTACTTTATAGCTTGTAGTAACTCACGGGAGGCTTCTTTTATTTGATTTGTATTCATAATCATTTTTATTTTTCGTCAGAATGTATTATGATGCATTAGTTACGAATTTTTGGTCTCAAAAAACAGTGCATTGTGTGTAATACAACTGTGATTTTTATTAAATTAGTTAGTTTAAAGAGGGCCAGAGCTTCAGCTGTGTCAAATAGATTGTTTCCTTTAGTTAACGTTTTTTAAAAGAACATTATATTCCGATTTGATAATGTCCCCTTTATTGTATTACGGAGAGCAATGTGAGCGTCCATTCCCATTGGATAACGCAGGATTTTACACCCGGAAGTAAGTATACTCTTTACTGTCGATTGATTTTACAGTGATATCTGCACGACTCATCAACTCAAAAACACCAGATTATCCTTGTTGATTACACAACATTGGTTGGTTTAAATTGTGTACAATGCTTTTGTAATATTCCCCTTCGATTCGGAGAAACAAATATTTGTTCAGTTTAGGATGGCCGAAGACACTACACTACCCAGAATCCTCAGCTATTGTCTGCGTTGCCTCAAGCTCTGTGATTGGTTGACTCCATTCCATATGAAAAAAAACGTTTCGTAAAAGATAAATCATACTTTATTCAGCAGTGCTTGCTTTACTCTTTGAAAGTCATCACATGAATGCATTGTAATAAATGGTTTGGCTGCATTAAATATTACACATCTGTCGTAGTTCTGTATTTGTATTTATCTACAGAGATCTGGCTCAGAATAGACCAGAAACTATTCTTTTACCGTTCTGTTTTAATTTCACAATAAAGTTAGTAGTAATAATTTGTTTTGATATTATTGTTTTTTATTAACTACTCATGTTAATACCATCTTTTCTGTGTTGCTGTGGGGTTTTTCCATCGCTTTTGTGTTACAAATATCAAAACAATAACTAAATATATCCGTCGTAAACTAAACCAGAAACAGCAGAATATTTTATTTTGTTAACACTGTAAACTTGACAGATTTTTACACCTTTAGAGTAATATTGAAATCTTGAAAAGGGATGTCCAAAATAGCAATTATATACAGTTTTTAATTAACTATTTGTAGAGAATAACGAGTAATGTATATACTTTATAGGGATCTGCAGATAAATATTTAGTCTTCTCAAGCACCAACAATCATTACATTACATTACATTGCATTTAGCTGACGCTTTTATCCAAAGCGACTTACAATAAGTGCGTTCGACCAACAAAATACAAGCTTGAAGAAAACAGAATCATAAAGTACATCAGGCTTCATAGAGCAAAAACATTTCAAGTGCTACTCAACTGGCTTTAGATAAGCCAGTCCTCCAATCAAATATCTCTCCTGATTGTTGGCACTTGACAATCACCTTCCCTGAATTTTACTCAGGTGTAACTAAAGTCTGCTTTAAGGGTTGTTTATATTTCATATCATTAATCAGAATTTGTAAAGTAACTAAAATAAATGTAGTGGAGTAAAAATACCTGGTTAACCTTAAAGAAAGCCCTCAGGATTATAAAAGACCCCCATCACCCCAGCCACAAACTGTTCTGTCTGCTGCCATCTGGCACAACAGCCGCATTCTAGGAGAGGATGTGGCTGTTGTGGAGGACTACAGTACCTGGGAGTGCACTTATGGGCTGAACTGGAGGATCAACACTGACGCTGTGTACAAGAAGGGGATGAGCAGACTCTATTTTCTGAGGAAGCTGAGATCCTTCCATGTGTGCAGCAAGATGCTGGAGATCTTCTAGTCTGTTGTGGCCAGTGCACTCTTCTTTGCTGCGGTCTGCTGGGGGGGGGCAGCATCAGAGCCGGTGACACCAGCAGGATCAATAAAGTGATCCGGAAAGCTGGGTCTGTCATCGGCATCAAGCTGGACCCCTTTGAAGCTGTGGTGGAGAGGAGGACACTGAACAGGCTGTTGTCCATGATGGATAACCCCACCCATCCTCTCCACCTGCAGTTGGACAGTCAACGGAGCTCCTTCTCCAACAGACTGCTGCAGCTCCGCTGTCACAAGGACCGATACAGGAACACATTCCTGCCCACTGCCATAACTCTGTACAATAAATCACCTCTGGCTGGAAGAGAACTCTCTGCTCCATAGTTTCTCTAATACAACCTCGCTGTACATTGTACACATATATAATCAGTTCAATATTTGATATTCCATATTCCATTGTCATATATTTTTGAATATGTATATTTGCATATATAATATCTACATGTATATTTTCTATTTCAACACGTATATTTTCTATTTTCTTTTCTTTTCTTTCTATTCTTGTTTATTTGTGGTTTTGTTTTATTGTAAAATGCCTTGTCTTTTATGCTGCTGCAACAAAAACAATGTCCCAAATTGGGATCAATAAAGTACCATCTTATCTTATCTTATCTTACATCCGGACCAAAACCACCAGACTCAGGGACAGTTTCATCCCACAGGCCATAAGACTATTAAACACCTGAACTTTGAAATAACATCCATAACATTCATCTGGCTGCTACTTAGAAATGATTTGTCTAATATATCATATTCCAATCACTTGTATAGACTCGTATTGCACTATTTCACTTTTTACTATTTTTCTTTTTGTATTGACTTGCACTATTTTTTCTGTTTATCTGTTTTATTGTGTTGCACTGTTGGAGGAGCCTGTGACCTAAGGGGGGGAGGGGGGGGGGGGTTAGGAGACGTTCGATTCCTGTTTTGAATAGTGTGCCGTCGATGGGTTTCATTCCATTTCAAAATGCTGTTTGTCGCTCAGCGTAAACTTCACCATTGTCAAGCAAAGCACATGGTGTAGTCCCAAACGATAGCTGAGGATTCTGGGTAGTGTAGTGTCTTCGGCCATCCTAAACTGAACAAATGTTTGTTTCTCCGAATCGAAGGGGAAAATTACAAAAGCATTGTACACAATTTAAACCAATCAATGTTGTGTAATCAACAAGGATAATCTGGTGTTTTTTAGTTGATGAGTAGTGCAGATAGCACTGTAAAATCAATCGACAGAGAATACTTACTTCCGGGTGTAAAATCCTGCGTTATCCAATGGGAATGGATGCTCACATTGCTCTCCGTAATACAATAAAGGGGACATGATCAAATCGGAATATAATGTTCTTTTAAAAAACGTTAACTAAAGGGAACAATCTATTTGACACAGCTGAAGCTCTGGCCTTCCTTAAAAACAAACTAATTTAATACAAATCACAGTTGTATTACACACAATGCACTGTTTTTTGAACACACATTCGTAACTAATGCACCATAATACATTCTGTCGAAAAATAAAAATGATTATGAATACAAATAAAAGAAAAGAAGCCTCCCGTGAGTTACTGCAAGCTATAAAGTAGATTTTAAAAACGTTGTATAGAATAAAAGCTCACTGCGGGACGTTGTAGAAATGCGTGTGTGCACCACGACAAAGGAGCCTCATTCACTTTACATTGGGGTTGTTTGCGTGGTGCAGACACGTAAATGTAACAAAGTTCGTGACACCACCACGCAATGCGGTGTTAAGGAGTTGTGGTCGAGTCACGCATTCTGGTGAGATCAGGTTGAACTCATTCTTTTCGGTTTGAAAAAAAACTTGCTTTCCCTAGAGCTGCTATGTTTAAAAAAAAAGTGTCTCTCTCTGCATGGGCAGTCTCACTCAAGACGGGATGACTGACGACTAAACTGTAGTCAAAGCCAGCAGTGGAACAGACAGATGTAGTGTATGGCAGAGTGCAGAAGACAGGCAGGTTCATTTTACCATTATGTGGGAATGGCCAAGGACCTTCTGGAAAAGACTGCTTTAATGCCATGATATGTGACATGGATAGATGCACATGTGAAGCCTTTAGCAAAGCACTGATGATAATCGGACTTGTCAAAGCAAAGCGCTGAGTCCTGACATAGACAGGTCAAAACAAATTATTTTTAGGGAGCTTCCCCTTTTATTTCACTATTAATCTGTAATTTAATCCATGTTATAGTCCTCAGTTACATTGACTTTTATAGATTTCTCCTCATTGTCATGGAAGTGATAACACAATACATCAAGTCAACAAGAGTTTAATTAAATAGCCTGGTTTAATTTTTCCTCTCAGTTTTCTGTGCGGGGTAGGGGCGGTGGGTAACTGAAGGAGGAAAGTCTCTGCCTGTAAGCCTGTAATTACTTGTACAGTCTCCCTTGACATGAGGAGGAATATTGCAAGTGGGAGCAATGGACTGTGTCATTTTAATGCCCAATTTAGCTTGAGCTAAGACGTCCCGCCAGCCAAATCAATTGCTTTTTTTTTTTTACTGCTGGGGCCTTTGTTTATGAGTTATGTCAGACAAAAGAAGCAATGAGCTTTCATCAGGAGCACTTTGTGTTCAACTCTGACATATGAAAGACATTTAGAAGTATATAGATAAAGTCTTAAGGTTAGGGTTTAGTGGCAGGAATGGCCAACCATTACTTCCATATATAACTGCCCATTCCTCCACTGCAGACAAATAGTCCACTTACTCTCATAACATTTTAAAATATGTTTTGCTGTCACATTCTGATTGGTTGCATGCTGTGTGGCAAATGCTGTTTGTTAAAATTGACCTTAAACCAAACAAACAAAGTCGATTTAAGGGCAAGAGTAGCACCACTAGAGATTGTCAAGGTATTTTCTCTATTGTGGCAATGCCAGTGTTAAATCCAAAAAGCCAAGAAAACCGCAGCTTTTCTTGTGTTTGCACACTGGATGGCCATAGCACTATTGTGGCATGTTTGATACATGGAAATTATGATGCAACATAATCACAGCACTTATGCCTGATACAGATACACAATTAAAGTGGCCCCTAGTTTTCAATTGAAACATAACTAATCGAATCCTACAGAGCTGACTTCCATCGAGGTCAGAGCTAAACAAAAAACTAGCGACAGACATTTTGGATGAGCCTATCCCATTTTCATTAAATTGTTTGTTTTAATAAGAGCAATGAGTTTCAAGTTCATGATACATGCAGACACTGACACACAGAGGGTCAATGCATACATGGAGCAGATGGAAAGATTAATCTATACTGTGGTGAGTTAAGAATATGTTGTACATCGGCAACAAGCACATTGTGCGCAATACTCTTAAATAAAGGGCAAAGGATGTCCAGTGGTGATCTTGGCGGAACAGGCATGTGCAACACCTGACCATTTTGGGTAAATTCACGATTTCAATAGATTACAATACATTTTAAAGATTCAACTACAAAATTCATTCTTTGTTAATGCCCTATTGAACAACACATAAATCAATCGGCAGGCATACATATTTTTTCTGTACCATCAAACAGTTGCCAACAAATAAATCAGTTTTATGATTTAAAAAGCTATGGTGAATAAGATATTTTAGAATCTTTTATTTGGTATTATAGATAGTCCACAAAGGGCTTGGGTTTTTGGTTGAATAGTTCTAAAAATGTGTCAGGGTTGAGTGAGGCAAGCAGGACCCAAATGCAGATGAACAGAAAAAATACCTTTATTTCAAGGCTACTGGAACAAACTTCGACAAAACAGTATTCTCACCCCGTGAACAACGTCCAAATACGACAAGGAACTCACAAAGACTAACAGAAAACACAGAACCTAAATACACCCAGGACTAATCAAACAAACAAGAGACAGGTGAGGAGGGAGGAGAAAACACAGGGGCACCAGGTGAACACAATCAGACAACTAGACACACCAGGGAAACTAACGACAGGAGGAAAAACACAGGGAAAAGGACCAGACAATATACCAAGAGGAAAACATGACAGGGAGAACAGAAAAACACCCAAAACAAGACATACAAAACGTGACATAACACAATAATAGTAACAGAACCCCCCCCCCCAAGGGACGGATTCCAGACGTCCCTAAAACACCAACACAGTCCAAAAAAAACAATGTCCAGCAGGGTGGGTGGAGGGGGACCGGAGGAGGGACACAAAACTAGGGCCACCAGGGTGGGTGGAGGGGGTCAGGAGGACGGGTTTGGGCTGACAACCCAGGAGCACCGCGGAGGACCCGGAAGGGATCTCGGGCGGACGGCCCGGGGACAAGGCAGAAGCCGAGAAGGGGGACTCGGGCGGTCGACCCGGGGGCAAGACAGAGTCCAAGGTGGGGGTTATGGAGGGGCGAAGGCCACCGCGGGCGAACTCGAGGGGCCGAGCATGAGGACGAGGACCGCGGCCGGAAAAGTCAGAGGGCCGAGCATGAAGGCGAGGCCGTGGCTCTCAGGGGGCCGGGCTCGAGGACGAAGACCGCAGCTCTCAGGGGGCCGGGCAGGAAGGCGCCGATGGGACAACGCCGGAGGCCGGGCAGAACCCGGTGTCGGCCGGACAGGAACCGGCGCGACAGGCCTCGGCAGGATCCCCCACGGAAGAGGACACAGGGTTGGCAGGACCCCCGGCAGGAGGGTAGTCGGCGGGACCCCCAACGGGACAGGACATAGGGTTGGCAGGACCCCCGGCAGGAGAGCAGTCGGCGGGACCCCCAACGGGACAGGACACCGGATTGGCAGGACCCCCGGCAGGAGAGCAGTCGGCGGGACCTCCAACAGGATGGGACACAGGGTTGGCAGGACCCCCGGCAGAAGTGCAGTCGGCGGGAGCCCCAACGGGACAGGACATAGGGTTGGCAGGACCCCCGGCAGGAGAGTAGTCGGCGGTTTTATTATGAGGCCCATGTTGAGCGGGTGCTTTACGAGGACATTTTCCTCCGTCATCTGACTCCGCTCGGTGGGCATTATAGATAAAACCCTTCTTTCTAGGAGAGAGAGAACCTCTCTCTCCAGAATATGGGTTGACTCTCTCTGGGTTTGTGAAAACAGATAAATTATAACTGTTTTGAGAAGCCCAGGCAGACGTCGTGAGTATCTCCTGCTGTATGCTCCTTAGAGCCAGCTGGGATGTCACGCTTACGGCTCCGGCCGGCACTGCGCATGCGCGTGACGGAGGTGCCTTTACAGCTCCAGCCGGCACTGCGCATGCGCGTGACGGTGGTGCCCTCACGGCTCCAGTCGGCACTGCGCCTGCGCGTGCCGGTGGTGCCCTTAAAGCCCCAGCCGGCACTGCGCATGCGTGTGGCGGTGGCTTCACGGACCCGTCAATAATCCGTCTTTTCAGAGGTGCCGTAGCTGCTCTCAAAAGGGGAAGAATTGGCGGGCTGTCCATTACAGCTCTAGCCGGTACTGCACATGCGCGTGACGGTAGTGCCCTTAAAGCCCCAACCGGCATTGCACATGCGTGTGGCGGTGGTGCCTTCACAGACCCGTTTATTATCCGCCTTTTGAGAGAGGCCGTAGCTGCTCTCAGAAGGGGATTTATAGTTAACGGACTGTGTATTGTCTTTCTTTTCATTTTTTTGAGCTGCGCCCTTGGCCGAAGCCTGGATGCGTCATCGGAAAATGGTTTATTCAGACAAGAAAGATGTGACATGTGTTTTATGCAGACTTGAGGATGACGTCGAGGCATCTCTCGAGGCGGCGGGGACACATTTGGAGCCGGGGAAAGAACTTCCAGCTCTGTCATGGAGGGGAGAAGGAGGGGCTGTCAGGCCGCTCGCTTCTTCTTCCTCGACTGCTGGCCGAAATTCTGGGTTGGCTGCGCCTGAGCTGCAGCCGGAACCGGAGATTTTCTAGGCCAACTCGCCCTCATCTCCTGCCTGGGCTGGGGACTCGGGGCGGGCTGCGACCTCTGCTGTCCTGGTACTTTGAACCTAGCAGAGTTCGGTGCAGCTTGGGCGAAGGGCCGCTGTTGCGAAGGGCCGCTGTTGCGAAGGCAGCGGCTGGACCCTTCGAGGGAGACAGAGGTGGAGGGCCTCGTCTTCCTTCTTTTTCGACTCGCACTTCCTCTGCATGGAAGCGAGAGCGGAGCCGAAAATCCCCTCGGGAACGATGGGCATGTCAAGCACATCTTCCTTTTCCCGGTCTGGGAGGTTGGTGAGGTTGAGCCATCTAGCTTTTTCCTGCACCACCATGATCCCCATTACCTTGCCTGTGGCCTGGACGGCGCAGCGTTGGACACGGAGACAAATGTCTGTGACCGCGGCTATCTCGTCCAGAGTGGCCGGTCCAGGATCGACATATCCTCACAGAGCTCCGCTTGGTACGCGGTTAGCATCAAGGAAACGTTCAGAGCCCTGGCGGACAATGCTGCGGCTCTGTAGGCCCGTTCAGTCATGGTGGACTGGAATCGGTCCGTTTTTGCTGGCAGCGTGGGGTTCCTGCTTGGTGGCTGGCCCATCCTCGGTAGGAGGTGGGCTGCTACCTGCGGTTCCATAGGTGGAATGTGGAGCAGGCCGAGCCTCTCCATACCGTCACAGTCAAGGGAGTAGGCACCCTGGATTGGGGCCTTGTTGCTAAAGGGCCGGTCTCTCCATCAGACCGATACCTCATCCAACATCTCCGGGAAGACCGGAAGGAGTTGCCTCTTTGTCCTCGTTGTTTGGGAAAAAAGTTTCCCCTCGTAACGGGACCTGGAGGTCTCCTTTGCCATTTCAGGCCACGGGATGTCTAGCCTGGACGCGGTGCGCTGACACACGGCCTGCAGGTCCATGCTTAGACAGGGCGAAGCTGGTGTGCTATCGCCCGGGAGAGCAGCCATCGCTCCTGGCTTTGCAGCCTGAGCCGATGACATGAAGATGTCGTCTTCCTGCTCATCCGAGTCAGACAGGAGGAACTCAGAGGTATCCTCTTCGTCCTCAATGTAGTCTAACTCTAGGACATCTTCCGCGGGTGAAACCATGGTGAGGTCCAGCCGGGAGCCCCAGCTTGGTATAGCGTGGGGCCCCGTTCCCGCGTCTCTTGCCGCCACCGGATCTCGGCCTGATATGGCGCGGGATTCCGGTTCTGCGGGTGCCGCTGTCGATGAGCCCCAGACCGCAGTGAGGGGCTCCATCTCTGCGGCGGACGCCCCCATGTCTTGATTGCCGGTCGGCAGATCAGTGGACATGAGGGGGTCCCGTCCCGACAGGTTAGCTTGTTGTGCTAACCTTCAGTGGAGGCTCTTCATAGTGAAGCGGGCACAATGTCCGCACGAGCCGGGGTTGTCAATGGCCTCCTGGGCGTGTTCCAGCCCGAGGCAGGACGAACAGATCTGGTGTGAGTCTGTGCCTGACACTTTCAACCCGCAACCGCAGCGCCGAGCCTCCGAATTCCTGACTCCTCTGGTGTGAGGGAGAGAGGCGTCCATCTCGTTCGCCGTGAGGCGTGGAGAGGGCCCGCTCGTAACAGGTACGTCGAGAAAAAAGTGTTACCGATCTGTCTTTAATCCGGGGGAAAAAGGACAGCGTGGATCTTTTTTCTCAAAGGATATTACCTGGTGTGGTAATATCCCTGTAATCCTTTTCTCCTCCGTGGAAGAGAGAAGAAAAAAGCGTCCTCACTACCGTGGTGTCGGCAGTGAGGGAAAAAAAACACAAGCTAGCAACGGGTGTGTTGCTAACTTGAAGTCAAAACCTTACCTTAACTCCAGAGGACGAACGGTGAGGTTGACTATAATACTAACTGGTGTGTTAGTACCATACTCTTCTGCGAGGCAGAATAGGGTAGCCGGCTAACGCCCGTCGACCGAAAATTAGCTTTGGTTCAGTCTGTGGACTGTTAAGCTAGCCCGGCTACTATTAGAGATGTGCTCTGAAGCGAGAAGAGGTGTTTGAATGACGCATGCGTCGTGGCGCAGGCTACTTATAGGGGGTGATTTCCCCTGACGTTGACGTCAAGATCACCAGCCAATCAGGATTGGCGTAATGAGATTGATGCTTCTGTTTGCTCCGCGATGAGGCGCATCCCATAGTGAGACATCGAACGGAGTGTTATGAATGAGAACTGATGCTGGTAGTAGGCTACAAGAGTAAAATAATGCATGTTTTTTCTGCTTTGTTTGTGATACAAATAATTTGTACAATAAGTTCTTAATAAAACTGACACTGTTTGACTCAGTCTTAGTTTGACTGCTACCAACAATAAAATGAAGTACTTTTAACGTGTACTTTTTGGGTAATACTCTCTCAAAGTCCCCTCCTGAGAACAAAATCATGCCACTTCTGCTATATTTGATGAGAGATAAAATGATTTTTAGGCATAAGTTCTTAATAAAATTGGTAATGTTGGACTCGGTACTTGATAGACTACTACCACACATACAATGAGGTACTTTTACTGTGTACTTTTTGAGTAACACTCCTGAATACAATAATTCATGTATTCTGCTATATTTGATGAGGGATAAAATGATTTTTTGCAAAAATTCTATATGAAATTGGTACTGTTGGACTCAGTCAGTAGTGTACTAAGTGTACTACTTGGACTATACAATCAACTACTTTTACTGTGTACCTTTTGATTAATACTCGGCCAAACTCCCGTCCTGAGTACAATAATTCCTGTATTGTATATGAACTATGAATTATTGTACTCAGGACAGGAGTAGGCTACCAAGTATTACTCAAAAGGTACAAAGTAAAAATACTTGATTGTACTTATGGTAGTAGTCCAAGTAGTACTGAGTCCAACAGTATCAATTTAATGTATAACTTATGGTAACAAATCATTTTATCCCTCATCAAATATAGCAGAAGTGGCTTGAATTTGTTCTCAGGAGGGGAGTTTGACAGAGAATAACTGAAAAAGTACACAGTAAAAGTAGTTCATTTTATTGTTGGAAGCAGTCAAACTAGTACTGAGTCCAACAGTGTCAGTTTTATTAAGAACTTATAGTAAAACATATTTTCATCGCAAATATAGCACAACAAACTCGGTCGATCACCGTAAAGGAGCGAGTACTCGCGCAATCACAAATGAAGAGCTTCTGATATGGAGTTGGCCAGATGTGTAAATGACTGTTTATGGTCATTTGAAAAAACATGCCGGTGTCGGACATACACAAACACACCGAACACACACCTAATGGAACTGAGCGGAACTGAGCACAGCACAAACGTACACGTCATGCACCTTGTGGACCGGGCATCTCCTTCATAAAACGAGTAATAGGGGGAATGATCGGGCAGTTTGATGTGTGTAGAGGTGTGTGTGTGTGTGTGTGTGTGTGTGTGTGTGTGTGTGTGTGTGTGTGTGTGTGTGTGTGTGTGTGTGTGTGTGTAGAGGTGTGTGTGGCTATAACTAAGCAGCCTGCTGTCGCTCTTTAGCTGTTCTAATGAAGGTAAACACAGCGAAGGCTTTGTGTAAAAGGCACAGCTCCACTTCCTACTTGGCAAACCTGTAACTTTCTTGTGTGCACAAGAACGTATCTCTTGCACACGAGAAAGTATATCGTGATGAGCAAAACCATGTCAGTTTGCCCAGGTGGTGAGGGCACGTTCATTTAATAAACTATGAATGTTTTATATCCATGTAACTGGAAGAAACTCATCTAACTGATAATTTTAATTTTTTTTTCAAAAAAAACCCCACAATGCTATCGCTGAGCATCTGAATTAGCAACGAGCGAAAAATGCTAACAGATGACTGCACCAAAATTCACTCACAAAACCTTATTATTTATCTTTGCTGCACATCCAACCCATCGTTTCACATCGTGAGGTGACACAGAATCGAGGGGTACCCTTCATTATCACTCAATTATACGAACTCTCGGAGATAATAACAATAACAGACATCAAAACATATGGCGCTAGGTAGTTAAAAACGCTAACATGGCTCACCTGTGTCGTAGTCTGGTCAAAACCAGTAGCGTAGGCAGAAATGTACTTTAGGGTGGGCCTGTAAAAAATAGGGTGGGCCAGATTTTTCTTCTGCGCATCAGAAGCTAACAACAATCCCCGCCGGTACCGGTGGCAGATTACTTTTAGAATACTTTTGGAATACTTTCTTTTTCCATAATAGATGGGTATGTTTTGATGAACAGGAGACACGTATTTTACTGTTTGGCTTATCAAGAACTCAAACACAACATTTTGGTGTCATTCTGGACAGCTCCCTCATCTGCACCCCACATAAAAAACATCACCCAGACTGCATTCTTTGTACTGTCTTAAAACCTTTCCTTGGAATATGTTATGAATTGTAAGGTGTCCTTGTGTGCTTTGAAAGGCGCCCCTAAATAGAATTATCATTATTATTATTATTATTATTATTATTATTATTATTATTATTATTATTATCTGAAACGATGTAATAACTTTTAAAACCGTTTCCAGTCACTTGCCCCCATGCATTCAGCAGCAGCAGGCTTTGATTTGATCCCCTTATAAATGTCATCATTTCGACAATAAAGAAATGCTACATAAACATTATCTTGCACATTTTATCTAACCATCTCCGTTTCTAACTTTCAATATAGGCCTATTTTAAAAGAGATATCTCTCTCTCATCTCCGTGCGGGGGCGGGGCCTCACAGACATGCTGCAGCGATGTTCAGTGTGCACACAGTTCTGCCGGTAATGCATATTACATATGGTGAGGAAACTTTTCCACCAATAATTCCAATAAGTATTCCAAAATGTATTCACTTCAGGTTTACGAAAGTAACTGTAATCAGATTACTCGTTTTTCAAATGTAACGCCAGCTGAGTACACTTGATTTTTGTATTCTGAGTACATGTATTCCGTTACAACCCAACCCTGTGTATATCTCTCCGGACTGTCCACCAGCAGATGAAAAACACCCATCTCTCAGCCTCTTCCAAGGGACGAGGGAACCGTGCGAGTTTCCGTTAAGATTTGTTTTCTTCTGACAGGCCAGCAGCAGGAGAGGTGGGGTGGGGAGAGGGAGGCGGGGCTATTTCATCGTTATCAGAAAATTATCGTATAGATTGCTGCTAGATGAGGGCAGTGGGGGCTCTTCTTGGAGTCTGGCTTTTTAAAAAAAAAAAAAAAGTTCATTAGTGAACTTTGAGCCATCATTTATTTTGCAGGCAGCTCTCTGCCTCTCTCACGTTATTATGGCGCGCGCCAGAACCAACAATCAGTTTTACCGTAAATGAGTTATAGGCTATATATTCAGAGAGATATTCAGAGGATAAAGCACATACAACATTAATTAAACTCGATATTTGTTCACTTGAATTTCACTTTGAATTATTGGATATTCTCAATGGGTGAATACATTTTTTTATAATAATAATAAACATTTTTTTAAAATGACACTGAAACTTTCTCAGGGTAGGCCAATGAGTAAACTGGGTGGGCCTGGAACCACCCTGGCCCTATGGTGGCTACGCCACTGGTCAAAAGTGGTCTTCAATGGCATTAAAACGATAAAAACGCTGCTGAAGTTAATCCATAGGTTAATCAAATGTGTCTGTGTCCCTTTGAAATGATTTCTGATAATCCATGAGAAATAAACCTGCTTTTCGGTTTTCAGGTGTCAGAGCTAGAGCTATAGCTCTATAGCTTCACTCTCATGCAAAACTGCTTCCGTGAAGCCCCAACCTTTTTGTTTTACCATGTGTGTGAGTGGGGAGATCCCCCTTCGATTCTATTGGCTCTAACGGTCAGAAAGAGATGTCAATCACCAAAATCGACCAATGGGTTCCAGAGAAACGGTAAAACCCCCATGTCCACCCAAATCACCTCAGAGGTGGAGTTTTTTTTGCTAAACCTCTCTAAAAAGATCAAATGTCACTTGTTTTGCACCAATCTTGATACAGGGTACATATTAGTCCATAGTCCATAGTTAAAACTCTATAAGTCATATGTATGCGCAGTGTGCAAATCTAGTTCGATAATTTGCTATTTATTGATAAAAAACATATTGGTGGTAAAAACTGGTGAGAACATTATTTATATTTCATTATTCATTACAGGTTCAGCTCAAACAGCCATAGTAGATGAGCATTAGAGGTTTGGACATTTCTCGATTTATAAGATGCATCGCGATGTACGATTCTGCATCGATGCAGTGACGGAACATAATCAGGAGTTTGGTTTCATATCAGCTTAGTGAGAGTCTTACTGCGTTCTGCTGTCATTTTCTGTCACGCTAGTTTCTCTCCACTCCTCTGATCTCTGTTTCAACGAGGGCAGAGCTTTACACACACCCCGTGTGTGCGGAGGTGAGAGGCGGCATTCAAACGATCTGCAGTCCACTAACTTGTTGCTCTCACTACCAATAACAGCTGCTTTGTTATGCCAAATTCACATCTGGCAGCAGTGAAGTGCAGATCGCCACAATGATGAAATTTTTCCGAGGCGTGTTCATGTGTTTTCAGGTGACAATAACTTATTTATAACATAGGTCAACATGTCAGGACTCTGTTTACTGATTGGCTGCGGGTACTCTCTGGCTGCGCTTCGCCACTAAAAGTTTAAATATCCCAAACTTTTTGTTTGGTTGCACTTCCCCGCAGAATCAAACGTCCGCTGTGCGCTCATACAGATGTAGCGCTTAATTTCAGACGTCTACCCGTGCGGGTCTGTGATCGGCACGGGGTGGGCCCCTGCTGAAAAGGAAAACCCCCCCGCAGGACTTGAAACGCCCCCTTGATAAATACATTTAATTATAATGAAACCAGCTGCAATGGATCATGGATCCACCAGGGGGAGCCGTGAAAAGCTGCCACACTGGAACTCATGTGAAATAAACAGCTGATCTACAGGTATCTGATATAGTGGATATTTGTTAAGATCCATATGTCACGGATAGGATCATATTCAGTGCTAAATAAGAGACATGTAATCATTTACTAAACATCACCATGTTTTTATTTAACAAAATAATGTTTAATTCACGTTGGCGTAAATACAAAACCATCGCTATGTTTTTAGATCAGGAAATGCATCCAGGCTCAAACAAACGATTTTCAATCATCATCCTCACGATCATTTAATGTATCATATATTCGCGAGTTGAAATGAATGCACTAAATGTAATCCACGTGAGTTTACAACAACAAAAATAATCGCTTTGTTTTTATATCACATCCGACCGGAGGAAAATGCAGCGGCTCTCACTACCGATCATCCTAATCCCACGGGCAAACAATAATATGTACAGTGTTAATAGTTTACTGTATTATAAGTGTCTAATATTACTGGGGATTTCGGAATGGTACTGGATTTTGATTTATTGTATCGGCCTCTCTGAAGAACCAGCACCTTACCGTGGTAAGGTGCTGGTGCTGGTGAGAGTTTTGTGTGCCCTGATGAACCTGGGGGCTGTGTTGTCTGGAACCTTGTGTTCCTGGTAGGGTCTCCCATGGAAAATTGGTCTCAGGCAAGGGGCCAGACTAAGATTGGTTCAAAAGACCTCATGAAAGACGACACAAGAAGTGAGGATACCCGGCCCGGAGGCGAGCGTCTGGTGGCCGGGCTTGCCACGGAGCCTGTGCGGGCCCAGCCCGAAAAGGCAACGTGGGCAACACCTCCGCTTCTCCGTCCCACCACCTACGGGAAACAGCAATAGGGTCGGGTGCGCTGCCAGAAGGGTGGCAGTGAAAGCGGAGGGTCTCGACGGACCAGACCCGGGCGACAGAAGCTGGCTTTGGGGACGTGGAACGTCACCTCTCTGGGGGGGAAGGAGCCGGAGCTTGTGCGGGAGGTGGAGCGTTACCAGTTGGATCTGGTTGGGCTCACCTCTACGCACAGCGTCGGCTCTGGAACCTTACTTCTGGATAGGAGTTGGACTCTATTCTTCTCCGGAGTTGCTCAAGGTGTGAGGCGCGGGGCGGGTGTGGGGATACTCACAAGTCCCCGGTTAGGTGCTTCGTTGTTGGAGTTTACCCCAGTGGACGAGAGGGTCGCCTCCCTACGCCTGCGGGTTATGGGGGGGAAAACTCTGACTGTTGTGTGTGCTTATGCACCCAACAGCAGTTCAGAGTATATAGCCTTCTTGGAGACCCTGGAAAGAGTCCTGTATGGGGCTCCTGAAGGGGACTCTTTAATCTTGCTGGGAGACTTCAACGCACATGTGGGCAATGATGGAGACACTTGGAGGGGCATGATTGGGAGGAATGGCCCCCCTGCTCTGAACCGGAGTGGTGGTTTGTTACTGGACAAACGACCGAAGCCGCGGTGGGGAGCTGTGGTCTCAAGGTCCTAGGTGCCTCAAGGGGCGGTAACCCTCGAACCTCCTGGTGGACACCGGTGGTCAGGGAAGCCGTCCGACTGAAGAAGGAGGCCTTCAGGGATTTGTTATCCCGGGGGACTCCCGAGGCAGTTGCAAGGTACCGACAGGCCCGAAGGGCAGCAGCCTCATCCGTGGCCGAGGCAAAGCAGCGGGTGTGGGAGAAGTTTGGAGAAGACATGGAGGAGGACTTTCGGGCGGCACCAAAGTTGTTCTGAAAAACTGTCCGACACCTCAGGAGAGGGAAGCAGGGAACCATCCAAGCTGTGTACAGTAAGGATGGGACGTTGTTGACCTCAACTGATGGAGTGTTAGGGCGTTGGAAGGAACACTTTGAGGAACTCCTGAACCCGACAATTCCGCCCTCTATGTTAGAGGCAGAGCTGGAGTATGACGGGGGATCAACACCAATCTCCCGGGGGGATCACTGAGGTCGTCAAACAGCTCCACAGTGGCAAAGCCCCGGGGGTGGATGAGATAATAATAATAATAATTCCTTACATTTATTATAGCGCTTTTTCAATGACTCAAAGCGCTTTACATATACACACATTACACATATATGATACATGCAATGGTCAGAAACTGTGGACAATACCCACAGGAGAAAGTTCAGGTGAAGTGTCTTGCCCAAGGACACACCGGCTTTACAGACGCAGCAGCGACAGGTTTCACCCCTTGATCTGATGATCATTGCACAGCGCACTGCGCCACACCGTCCATCTTCACGCCTCGAGGTCATCGAGGCGCTTTTACAAGTACACGTTGGTATTATACATGTACTGTGGACAATACCCACAGGAGCAAATCCGAGATTTTACAATGTGGTTTTACTACTTTTAATGGAGTAAAGAATCTGGGTAGACTACTGCCATTGTTTTAACATTCACATGTTTCAGCATTCCTGACCATATAGACACTCAGCCGTTTTATTTTGTAACCCGTTGGGAGAGAGATTTAAATTGAGTTTTTCTCAGTAGCTGAATGTGATTACAGCAGCATTGGATAGTTCTGCACCACCTTTTGGGTTCTCTGAATCAGTGTGTTGGTGAAGAGTTGCTCACTGCGAACAGAAGAAGTGTGCAAAGAATGCATCTCTGAGGAGATATTGACATTATGCTTGTGCCTCGTTGTCAAGGCAACAGTGGTGTGAAGAGGTACTGCGGTTTTGGGGGATTTCTGCCGTACAGAGGACAACGTGTGTCTGCCAAGTGATTCCTTCCCTCATCTCAAAGCCAGGGAGAGTTTCCTTGGAGCCCACTGACCAGGGCCGGTCCTTGCTTTTTTGGGGACCCTGCCACTGACTACAGCTGCATCACTGACTGTGCTCATTATGACAATATCTTGAGACATGCTTGTCTCAGATTGTTCTGGAGGAAGGATGCAATGATTTTACAGCATAATTGTGCAAGAGTTTCCCAGTTGGTGGTGTAGAAACCTTAATGCTTAGTGTTTAGATAGGAGGCTGCTTGTTTATATGATGGTCTGGAATGCTGAAAAGATTAAAGTTTAATATTCTTGGTTAGCAAACAAGACATCTGATTATTATGTCACACATAATAATCTTGTTATAGAAACTAGCTATGGGTCAAATGTGTGGTTGTTATACCATTGTTATCATGAACAAAAGATAAATAAGGAAATAGTATCTGCTTAAAGATGAATGGATTTCATATCCTAGAGGGATTAGTTATTGTGAATACTCCACAAGGTATCTACTAATGTATTGTAAAGAACTTGAATTGACTTGATAAATAAGTGAAGATAAGAAGATGTATTGACCATAAATTAGTCAATTGGTAAATAAAAAATAGCGGAAAAGAGGAGAACTATTAAAGTGAAGTGAAAAATCATTGTAAAACACACTGATAGAAAAGGGGGGGGGGGGGCATGAAGGAAGTATGCACTAGACTTTTTATTCGTGTGTGAATTTGGTAGTGTTTTAATTTGTTACAGTATTGATCAGTTCAAAGGGAGAGTTTTAGTAACAGCTCTATAAGATCAGACAAATATTTATTTATATAGGTCATGTTGAAGGGAAAGCTGGTTCTAAACAAAATATAGTATTTCAATTTGAGGTACTGGTTCCACCATTGTGGCATAGTTATTACCATAGGAGGGCTTTCGGATGGACATACGAAATGACTTCTGTTTTTAAATCCTTGATGAAATAGGGAGTAATTGTTGCATGTTCGGACACCCAGGGTTCCACGCACTGTTAAAGAGGGTAACATTGTTCTTTAAGTGCACCAGAATTGAAGATAAATTAATAGAATGAGTTATGGAATACATAGCAGAGCTTTACAGATCCTAGTAATGTTTTGACACAAGATAATAGTGATGTACACAAGTTTCTGAAATAGATCTATTAGTCATTTTAATACTAATTAGGTGTAAATGAATTGCAGTAATAGTAGTAGTACTCTAAGGAGGTGACACTTTTCAGGGAATGTGGGAAACGGCAATGAGGGGTTGGAGATATCTTGAACATTATAGTTGTAATTGTGAATTAATAAATGATGGCGCTCCATATATACAGATTTTTATAGACGGAGGATGCTGGCCTGTGCTGGAACATCTCTGGAGGGCACGACACATGGCCAAAAAGACTGAGACCAACTGACCTTTGACCCTGACCGACAGGGTAACTTGGGAAGGCACTGTCAATGACTGACTCTGAGGTGTACCTGACCAAACTTAACTTTACAACCTGACAGTGTGAGTGTGAGTGAGTGTATGTCTGCATCTGATCAGTGCAACTGCATGATTTAAAACAATGACTAATCAAGCATGTTTTTGGACTAACACATTATTTTTGTGTGATAATAATGTGTGAAATGGGAGGTTTCCTAAACATTCCACAAAAGGGGAAACCGCCCACATGTGACCCGTTTCTAATCTGCTTGATGATATTTCACTCCCACAGGAGGTGGCGGTTTGCAGAATGTGAAACTCAAACTAAAACATGAAGATTCTGTTTCTTTTAGGACTGAAAGATGGAGAGAAACACTTCATTTCACTGAAGTGTTTACTGTGGAAATGATGGATGTACATTTGGGAAAAATGTTTGGTATTGTCTTATAATCCATTATGACCTGAAGGTTTTCTTCCCATACAGGATTTTGTTTACACATGAGATAATGTGTAAAAAAGGGGGAGTGTAAACTTCACAATGTACATTTTTCATTTAGGGACTGAAAGTAACCGGCTGCCCCAATTCGATTGTTCAATCTGACCATTGATTGACAGTTTTAGAATTGACCTGCTCCATATCTGGGGATAAGACACTGTTTGATGAATGTTGACATGTCTCTAATATTGATTGAGTTATAGCAGGTAACACAGATAAAGAATCAGTGGCCAAGGGGCTACCAGAGAGATGTAAGTCCAGAATGGAATACTGAAGAAGCTGACTGATTGATTGATTGATTGATTGATTGATTGATTGATTGATTGAACAGGTATTAAAGTAACTGAGGTTTGAAATGTAGAAAGAACATATTTACAGTTAAAGCTAAAACATAGTAATGTAATGAGACACAATGTAATTTAAACAACATCATGTAACTAGTCTGGTAAAGAAGTAAAGCCATAGACTTTATTGTTTAGGTCATTATGGGGATATACATTTCATCTACATTTATAATAGAAAGACATTTGAGGACAGTTTGTTGGAATTCTGTATTTATTTTTTCAGCAGGATAATATCTAAGCACTGATGGGTAGAAGCAGTATCACCAGGAAGCCATTCACTTTGTTAGTATTGTGATTTTGGTTGTTTTTGAATCCATAACATTAGTGTGTTTCTTTACCAGAAACATTAGCAGTTCAAATCATATTTAGATTTTTAATGGGATCTCAAGGATTTCATTTAAAAATAAACACAGATGCTTGTCAGAAATTCAGAGCTATTGAAATATGTTATTTAATTTACCTAAAGATGTTGGGGTTCTTATTTAGTTGGCACAGTCCAAGTATTAAGATTCTGAAGCTGCACAAGTAATTCAGAAAACCTGTTCACAGACGTCTGTTGTTTTAAGACACCCCACCAACAGGCTCCAAGTTGCCTACGCAGTGGTGGGTCAAACGGCTGAGGGCCCCAGAGCCCGGAGCGTAGGCTTGAGGGATTTTGTATCAGATTTCTCCACACAGGTTGTTGACGCCAAAAGGGGGACCCGAGACGCAGGAGGCTGAAGGTCACCGGGACAAGGTGGATCAACCCCAGGTGCTCCGGCCCCGACCGAGTGACCCAGCGGATCTCTCAGGCCGTCCGCATAGGAGGAAAGGGGGACAGCTCGTACCACGGGAGCCAGTGTGCGGCGGGGAAACCACCTGCTAGGACCAGGGGACGACATCAAGACGGATCTGGGTCTCGTCATGGAGGTCGACACGGATGCTGTCATCAGCGGACTGGAGGAGAAGGACCTCGAGGACATCCATGCAGCAGACGACTTGGAAGCGGCTGGCAGTGGGCTGGGGGACTTGTCGAGGCAGCAGAGGAGTCTACTTCTCTCTGATCAGTTCCACCCGTGAAGGGAAAGCCGCATCTCCCCCTCCCTATCAGCTGTCGTGTGGGCTATTCCTTTGGGGGGGGGGGGGGGGCGGGCAGACGGGCTGATGATTCACCACCAGGAGACTGCTTCTTAGCACTCAGCTGCCCCCTCATGGTTCTTTCACTGCCATGGGAAGTGATGTTCTGTTCCTTCACGATTTCAAATACTTTGGATCTCAGTTTCTGATGGATTTATACGATATTGGAGAGGAATGACAATAGTTATGTTTCAAGTGCCTTGTGTAAGTTGCACTCTTTTAGAAGAGTGCAAAAGGGGGATTGCAGCATCTGATATTTAAGAAGTGTGTTACATTTGAAATGGCAGAAAGCAATTTCCAGATATTAAAAGAGGTCCTTTGAGTTTCTCTGGTAATTATCAATAGTAGCAGTTAAGTGAATACTGTTCAAACAATAATTGTGTTTGTGTTTTATATTGATTTCTCTGTTTTATCCTTTCATAAATGTGAGGACTAAAATGGCTATGAACAAAGGGCTAGTTGCAGTAAACAGGGTTTTATTGCTCTGTGGGGGAGGTGTTATGCAGGACATGGTGCTAGGTGGGGGAAGATCGCTAGCATCTCATGTTTCAGGGAAGTCTACATATCTTGAATAGTATATGTGTGGGTTTAATTACTTTGTATTTTGTGTAACCAGAAGTTGGAGATATGAGAGGTGAAATATTTGTGTTATCTTTGGAAGCAAAGAAATATCCTTTAAGACACATCTGAGGTCTCTGGAATGTGGGGGGGGGGGGTGTGTGTGTGGAGGTTGAGTAAACTCCACCCCTTCCTGTATCTATTGGTATGAAAGCCTATTCAGCTTTTTGTTCTGCCTCTCTCTTCTGGCGCCGCCGGACCGGAAGGTCGTGGCGGCCCGTGAACAAGGGCCAGGAGTAGGCCTACTCCTGACATTACGCATATGATATGATATGGTTTGTATGGTAATGTATTGATTGTATTGCATTGTTATATTACCATTAAAATAGATTATTGTTTTTAACGGATACTTGTATGTTCTGGATTCCTTCCTGTATGATAACCAGCTTGTTAGGGACGCGCAGAGATTTGGAAAGCGGACCAGTTGTCCCTACACATTTCTAACAGATTGTATGCCCCAAACCCAGTATAAAGCACTAAGCTCACAATAATAAACCTAAATACATTCAGCAGGTGTCTTAGTTTATTATACCTCGCTCTCCTTTTCCTTTTGACGTCTTCACCTTTTTGTTTTCCTTCTTCCCTTTTTTGCTTCTCTTCTTGCCATTCTTCTTTTGCTTCTTTTTCTTCTTTCCCTCATCAGAAGAGTCAGAGGTAGAGCTTGAGTCAGAGCTTGAGTCAGTGCTGGAGTCAGTGCTGGAATCGTTGCTGGAATCCGTGCTGGAGTCCAACCTCATGACCTGCGGCTCCTTATCTCCAGTGGCTTACTTCCAAGTTCCCATCTGTTGATGAATGATACATGACAAACAGAAATACACTTTAAGTTGAGTCCCCACAAAGGATTCGCCTAAATCCCAGAGGAATCTGCTTTTATCACAATATACAACATTACAGAATTGCATTGGTGTGACTGAGCTTGAGCAATTGATAACCTAAGGTGGTTTGAGGTTGTACATGAAGTGCATACTAATTGATGCGGTGGAGGTTAGATAGGGTATGAAGAGACATTGCAGAAGTACAAATAATGTGCACAAAACTTTAGATGGGATGTCTTATGTTTTATATATACAAAAAGGAGTTGTGTATGATAAAATGCATTAGTCTGCTACTTTCAAACTACATTGTGTAGAACGTTTCTGTCATTATTAGTGTATTCCATGAATTCCAATCAATTAGTGCTCATGTGGTCTAAGCCAATTCATCTTTAAATGGAGAGCCAATATGCTATGACAAGGCAGCAGTGACAGCCTATACATGTGAAGTGAAGTTAATTAAATTCCTAAAGGAAATCCTTAAAAATTACAACAATAGCTGAAATATTGTAAATATTGTAATACATATTTAAATAAGAGACTTGAATTCCCTGGGAATTTTTATTTTCTCTGTTAAATTGTTTTTAATATATTTGGTGAACATTTCAATAGTTTGATTTATAATGCAAAAATACATTTGCAGTACTCTGCCTGAATATCAAGAACAAACTACAAACCCCTCTGTATAACACTGAGCAGAGACCTATACATGTAGAAAGTACATGACCAGGGACTACGGATGAAAAATAGCCTCTTGGCTAACTCTGGTACATTTACAGTAATGTTTATCAATGTGCACTGTCCATGATAAATAAAAAAATAGATGGCTAGGCAGCCATTTTTGTTTGCAATTCAAAAGATGCACATAAGGCAGCAGCCAATAGAAAGCTATACAGTTTTAAATGCAATTGATAGTAGCCCAAATAGGTAAAAGCAAAGGGGCGATGATATGCTGTCAAGATACTGTCATAAAAACAAACCCATGTGCAGTGGTAGCACTTTGATGAAGTGCTCCCAAGCACCCTGCCAGCAGTTTTCTTTCAGTGAAAAACGCTATATGGACACACGCCATTAGTGATCCTACACATTGTCCAGCTAAATATCTACATGCACTAAATGTATAAATATAAGGCCAAATAAAAAATAGTTACTTGAGAAAAAATAGTATTGAAAGGCTGGCGATAATATTCAATAATAGCTGAAATACTGTTGTGGTATACTGCGCCATAATTATTTTTGAAGCCACACAGGTTCTGGAGAGCCCTAATGTAAAACTTTGCTCCACCTGTACAAACCTTGCTCTTGTATAGAGTTCTTGTCCTCAAGCTGCTGCTTGAGTATTTGATTTTGATTTGATATACTTTATTAATCCCCGTGGGGAAATTGTTTCTCTGCATTTGACCCATCCTAGTGTTAGGAGCAGTGTGCTGCCATTTTGAACGGCGCCCGGGGAGCAGTGTGGGGAACGGTGCCTTGCTCAGGGACACCTCGGTAGCACTTGGACTTGCCGGGACTTGAACTGGTGACCTTCCAGTTGACAAGCCAAGTCCCAATCGACTTCGCCACCACCGCCCAGTATGCCATTTTCCTCCTCTAGCTCATCCACCCGAGACTGGAGCATCTCAGCCTTCTTTCTCCATGCATTATGCTGCTTGACAGGCATACTACTTTCCACGTTACCAGCTGCAAAATAGGACATGACAAATTAGGAAGGCTAAGGCGATGATTTGGTATGAAAAACGTTTCACATGTTTGAGTACTTCTGTTCTGGAACTGCTCAGAAACCCCCTTATTGTCAATATACCTAGGAAAGCTACACATTCTCTAAATGTCTCTAGTTTGTGGTTGAACAGTTTCATGAGGCTGTGATTATCCTAGATGTCACAACATCTAATTTTATACATTGATGTCAAGTTTCAAAACTTGGTCTCACTATGAAATGACTACTATGGGGACTAACATCATCACACATGAATACAATTGAGCTCATTGGATCAACAAGAGTCTCAGCTTTACAGTCTAACCCAATTAATGCAATTCCAAGACTGTATAGGGACCCCAATATGCAGAAATATTGAAATACACCATTATGAAAAGGCGTAATTAACACATTATACTGCATGTAAAAAACGTTTTTTTCCCAAAACTGCATGTGATTATCATAAAGTGGGTAGGCCTATGTCTGTAAAGGGGAGACTCGTGGGTACCCAGAACAATATCAATCAATAACATGTCCAGAACTCTGCTGCCCGCCTCCTCACCCACACCCGCTCCCGAGACCACATCACTCCCGTCCTCCAGAACCTCCACTGGCTCCCCGTCCGTCAAAGAATCAACTTCAAAGTCCTCCTGATTACTCACAAAGCCCTCAACAATCAGGCCCCCCCCTACCTCACAGACCACCACCACACCCGTTCCCGCTGCCTCCGCTCATCAGAAGCCAACCTCCTATCCATCCCCACCCGCATCAATCACCGGACCTGGGGGGACAGAGCCTTCTCCGTCGCTGCCCCCTCCCTCTGGAACTCACTCCCACAACCCATCAGAGACTGCACTGACCTCACCACCTTCAAAAAAACTCACCTCTTCAATCTGGCTTTTAATGTGTGATTGTTTTTGTATTATTTGACTTTAACTATATATTTATTTGTTGTTCCTTTATTTCATTTTATCTTCACTATATCTGTAAAGCGTCTTTGAGCACCTGTAAAAGCACTAACAAATTAAATCTATTATTACCAGAGGGGCGTAAGTGACATTTGACCAACAAAACAAAAAACGACCATACTTTGTCCTGACATTGTTTATTAAATTCATTCTTTAATATGAAAACTTCATAAACATGTGGATGACAATATACTTAATGAACAATATTTTGACTTTCATCGAAAAAAATATTCTTCTATCTTTTTTTTATTCGGAAGAAAGTCACATGCGCCTTTTTGGAACTAAGATTTTATCTCATATAAACTAAGAAAAAGGGCGTATCTGATAAAAATAGGAAAAAGGCTTTACATTTATGAGTTCAAAAGTAACAGTAATCAATTGTTATAATAACAATATTATATGAAAATATCCTTATATCATATTAGTTCATGGAATGTAATTATTTAAAAAAAAAAAACATTAATAACCGTTTTGCCAAATAGTTAATTATTTAGCCATTTCCCCAATTAACCAATTGAAAATAGGCTACAGAGTCCATTGTGATCATATCAAATATCAATATCACATTAGTTCACTGAATAACAATAAATTACATTAAACCTGGCCTAATAACGGTTTGGCAAATCAAAAACTACTTTAGAACATTGGGAATGTCAAATATAACAATATAATTATATACGACAACAGCATATTTCAATGTACGTTTCAGATTGATTTGAAAGGACATACTAGCCTACTCTGCCTGAATGACTTGCAAAGAATGGTAGAAGTCCACTTCGGAGTGAGGGATACTCCCATTTGTGTGAGTAAGTCTTTCTTTTTCACAGCAGTGATCCCAGGTGGACCTGTGTGCATCTTCTTTGGTTCAATTGCATGAGCACCTCTGGTCTCCTGCTTTTCAACTTGCAGCTTGGTCGGACAACTCATATTTGAACTGATTACTTTTCGGATCCTCTTTTGTGTAGCCATTTCATTTTCTGCCAACAAACTGTTTGTCCCTCTGTATCTTTGGTTCTGTTTCGGATAGTGTGTTTTAGGGCTGTGCAATTAATCGTATTTTAATCTCGATTACGATTTTGGCTTGCAACGAGGTCCACAGTTTCCCCGGAGCGAGGCCCCCCCCCCGCTCCCCCTGTTGACAGTTCACGAGCGTGCCCCCTCGACTTCCTCCACCACATCACAGTCATCAATTAAGGACGCGCTTTACAGTGCAACGGCCTACTCAAGCAGCTCGCATTCTACATAGCTAAAGACATGTGCCCAGTTAGCACGGTTAGCAACCAGGGATTTAAGCAACTGGCTAACACTATGGACAAGCGTTAAGTGATGCCATCTCGGTATCATTTCACCAGATCTGCACTGCCTGCCCTATATGAAAAATGCCATGGGGAAGTTAAAAAAGATGTGGCTTCAGCTGAATACTTTGCAGTTGAGTTATACTTAAAGTTCAGGGTAATCAACTGTTAAAAAGATACTGTTCAAATTATTATTATCTTTTGTATGTTCAATAAATAGATGTTTTCAAAGTCAATGAATAATCGTATTTAATTATCGTGATATCAATATTGACCAAAATAATCGTGATTATGATTATTGCCATAATTGAGCAGCTCTAGTGTGTTGTTAGAAGGACTTGACATCCAGAAAGTCGCTGTGCCCAAGCTCAATCACCTTCTATGGCCTGTTCCTCCTTGCCATCCCAACCCAGTCTCATAAAAAAACGTGTAATAACTACGTTGGTCCACAACGTAGGACGTAGTATTTCTACAAAAACGCCTCTGAAATTGTAAGATCCCTACGTTTTTTTTCAACATTCATTCCAATGGCTGGTGTCTATGTCACGTGATCTTCACATTTCTCCCTGCAGAAAAAAAAAACATGGCCGAACTTCATTTTATTCTCGGTGTAAAATGCCTATTTTATAGTTAGTTTGGCCATTAAAATGCGTTTTGATGTAATTTGATGCGAGAAATATGAGTTGTTATTTCAGATTATGTGTGCAGTTGATGCACATGATCTTTAGTTTGCTAGTTATTACGAAGATTACTTAAGGAAATTGTGTCGATACGTCGATAAGTAATCTTCGTAATAACTAACAAACTAAAGATCATGTGCATCCACTGCACACATAATCTGAAATAACAACTCATATTTCTCGCATCAAATGACATCAAAACACATTTTAATGGCCAAACTAACTTTAAAATAGGCATTTTACACCGAGAATAAAACGAAGTTCGGCCATGTTTTTTTTTCTGCAGGGAGAAATTTGAAGATCACGTGACATTGGGCATTGGAATGAATTGGAATGAATGGTGAAAAAAAACGTAGGGATCTTACAATTTCAGAGGCGTTTTTGTAGAAATACTACGTCCTACGTTGTGGACCAACGTAGTTATTTCACGTTTTTTTGTGAGACTGGGTTGGCCATCCTCACAAGAGTGTACCCCTCCGAACTGTACAAAGGCCCTTTTCAGGCCCGGTTTCAATGGCTGCATGAACACTGTCACATTCCATCTTGCTGTATCCAGACTTCATGAATGTCTGGTCAATAATGGAGATGGGCAAGGTGTTGACTGCATGGAGACACATGGCACTAAAACCAGCATTCCTGTTCTGCCCACCACATGTGTCAGAGTACAGCACCACATACTCAGTACCTGAAAGAGTTGACAGATACTGGAACATGCATGTGCTGATCTCTGATGAGTTGAATTCTCTGTTGAAGATGGATCAGAAACTAAGTTTCCTTTGTCACTCAGCATTGCCTTTGAATGAATCCTGGATTATTTCATTCTCTTCATCAAGCTCTTCTGCATCTTGAAATAAGCTTAGTAACACTTCTTCAGCAGTGAAAAGCTTTCTTCTCATGGTTGACCTAGCTTTCTTACTTATGGTGTCAGCCATTTTGACTCGAGTGCTATCCAAAGGCTTAACCCATAATACGTTTCTCAGGCCAAAAGGGCGTAAGTGCACTTACGTCCTTTTGGCCCCAAATAGTTCAGTGTGTTCTGTGTTAGGTCTTTTGGTTTTTGATGAATAACTCTGGATTGGTTTATAATTCACATGCACCCTTTTGGCAGTCGAAAGAGGGCTTTCATTTGATGTATATAACTCATTTTTGACCAAAATGTCACTTACGCCCCTCTGGTTTTCACCCCTCGTTATTATTATTACCCATAGAACCCATTTTCATACAGGTATCTTGAAGTTAGAGGTCAAGGAAACCCCTGTGGAAATTGCCATGTCAGTTTTTCCCTCCAAAATGTAGAATGTTTTTTAGCCCCATTGCCGACAAGCTAGCATCACCTTTCATATGATATCATCATTACCAGCTTCAAAACCGAGCCCGGTACAACCACTTAAAGACAGTAAAGTCGGTCGCGATCCTGCGGGTCTCATTAAGGAGAAGATTCAAACTAAGCATATTAGCTAGCATTCTGTTTGAGCTACCAAGGAACCTTCTATATGAACCGCTCAACAAGTCCTCCAACTCATACGACCAAATGGGTCGATTGTTTAAGCCCTTATTACGACCAAATATGTCGTTTGTTCAAGCGCTTAATACGACCTATAATTACGTTTTAAAATTGTCGGCCTCTAGTGCTCCTGTTGACTGCAAACTTTACAGAGGGTTGTTTATTCACCAATAACCCTCTCTGTAAAATCCTAAAGTGTAGGATAGTTTGGCCATTAAAACGCTTTATGATTAGATTTCTAGCGAGAAATATATATTGTACTTTTAGAATCCACGTCCAGTCGATATGTAGGATCTATAGTTTGATAGATATTACGAAGATGATTTGAGGTTTCGTCAGGAGTGTATATGCGGCAAGCTTCCATGTAAAGTTACGGGTTGAAAACAGTATTTCCGGTCTCGACGTTTTCATAATAAAACCAATGATCAAATGATTTAACAGTGATATCTGCAGTACTCATCCACTAAAAAACATCAGTTTATCCTAGTTAATTATACGCCATTTATTGGTTTAAATTGTTTACAATGCTTTTGTGTTTTTCCCATAGGTTTTTCTCTTTCGATTCTGAGAGACACATTTCTTTTTTCAGAGGTTTTGATAGGCTAAAATCACGCCGCAATGCACGTCGGGATATGGTGTTTATGTGATATGAAATCGGAAAACATTTTAAAAAAATAAAATAATACTTTATTCCGAGTGTTCTTGCTTTTCTCTTTGAAAGTCATCACATAACGGCATTGTAATACACGGTTCGGCTGCATTAAATATTACATATCTGCCCTAGATATGTATTTATAGAGATCAGAAGACCTTTTGACAAACTGGAAGAGATGCCGCCAAAACTGAATATGTGACGTGGACCATAAATATATCAACAATTAAACAACATGTTCCATTTCTTTTCACACAATACGTCTCCTTGCAGTATCAACACTAATTCGGCTGACTTTTATATTTGATCCAATTAGTAGATAGTCTGTATTTACACCATAACGGTGCACAGCTGATAGAAAGGGACTTTTTTGTAGTTTTTAAAGATATTACTGATTTTCTGAACTACCTTTCCAACTCCTCAAGACAAGCAGGTACAATGCATAAGCTTCACATCTAGAGACTGAAACTGTATTTTCCTTTACCGTTCTGTTTTAATTTCACAATAAAGTGAATAGTCATATTATGTTTGATATTATTATGTTTTATTAACTAGACCATTGGTCTAAACCGCACCTCCTAGTGGTTAAAGCACGTTATTGAATTTAGTTGTTGAATAAGTTATATTTGATGAAAACATTTAAATATTAAGAGTAGCCTACATATGTGACCCGCTCTATCGAAATCAGTCGGAAGTCGCAACGGCTCATTTCAGAATAAACGTGGATTTACGTAAAAAACTATTTTTTCAGGGTTCGGGTGTTTTGTTTGATTTTAAACAAACCAAGTTTTGGCTTTCAGAATATGAAACTTTTATTTCCAAAATCACACGATAAGTACATTTTTGAAGCTTGTGAAGGGACGAAGACAGGCACCTCTCACTCGCACTCTGCTCTTCCAGCAGCGCCGCCCCCCTCCCTCCGGCTGACATTATGAACGTAAGAGTAAAGTAATCATAGATAACACGGCAGGATCCGTTACAGTTTGTTTTCATCTGATTTAAATTAAACAGAGTCTTGGCTTTCAGAATATTAAACTTGTTTCGGCAAATTCAGATGATAAATATAACTTTGAAGCTTGTAACGGCATAATTACAAGCGGAGAACGGAGTAATTTAACGCCACAGCAGGCACAACAACAGCTGGTGTTTCTCGTGAGGGTTTTCCCCGGGAAACAAACACAATACACACAAACGCAAAAATACACAAACACACACACGCACACACGTATACACACACACTCGCGAGCTTCCCCTCCAAACGAAAATATCTTCCCTCCGTAGTATTTTGATCATTTGCTCCACTAATAATCAATCAGATCGATGGATTCCAGAGAAGAGGAAACTTTAAAGGCCTTTTTCTCAAAATGAGGACTCTGTGACAGTCATTATATAATGTGACATATTTCGCTTAATATTTGGAGTACAAAAACAATCCTGATATCATTAGAAAGCTAGGAATATCCTCTTTCCAACCGTGTATACAACTCAAAATGTGTCTTCGGGTCAATGCGACTGATTTCGATGGAGCAGGTCACATATACAAAATAGGGGTCAATGATAGAAATATAGAATAGAAAATATCAAGAGGATACTGTAGTGATCTCTACAATAAAACAGTTTAGTGCAGGACGTCCAAAGATATTAACAGGAGGATGTGCAAAACAGACAAACTGATAAGGCTGAATTTTACTCAGGTGTAGCTAAAGTCTGATTTAAGAGTTGTTTATATTTCACATCATTAATCAGAATCTGCAAAGTAACAAAAATAAATGTAGTAGAGTAAAAATACCAGGTTAACCTCTGAATTGTAGTGGAGTAGAACAAAGTAGTACATGCTGCTGTAACAAAAACATTTCCCAACTTGGGATCAATAAAGTATATCTTATCTTAAGATGATCGATGGCTACTGCCATATTTGCTAAATATGCATCTGAACCTTGACAAGTGCATGTTTCAGGCTTATCAATTAACAACAGGAGGGGTCACAGTCAGACATAAGATCAGCTGTTAAATAAAGCTCTTCTGACCTTAGCTGTCATGTGGGTATATTAATGCTGCCCATTATGGACACAAGCAATTTTCACCCATGTATTAATTATATTATTAGTTTTAAATTTGATAACACCAATGTGTTTCGTATCCCCTAAACCTATAGTTTAATACTGGCAACTTCTTTTAAAACTACAATTCCCAGTAGAGACGTGCCATAGAACATGTTGCGAAACACACAATAGCCAGCATGTGTAATTCTGGGGGGGGAGGGCTGGGCTGGACCCGTCCAAGTCCAGTTTTGGATAGTCTGGCGTGGTTCCATTCCATTTCAAAGAGCTGTTTCATACTCGGCGTAACCTTGTCGCACTGCCACTCCAACATCCAATCACAGAGCTTGAGGGCTAATCACGGGGTTTGTAAAGCAAGGTGGATGTTTTAGTCCCAAACGATAGCTGGGGATTCCTGGTAGTGTAGTGTCTTCGGAAACTCTGTAGTGTCTAAACTCCGAAAAAACTATTTGTCTCTCCGAATCGAAGGTTAAAAACACAAAAGCATTGTACACAATTTAAAGCAATCAATATTGTGTAATTAACAAGGATAAACTGATGTTTTTTAGTCGATGAGTAATGGAGATATCACTGTGTAATCATTTGACAGTGTGGGGAATACTTCCAGTTTTATTATGAAAACTTCGAGACCGGAAATACTGTTTTCACCCATGCTAACTTTACATGGAAGCTGCCCCATATACAGTACACGTTCTCCTGGCGAGACCTCAAATCATCTTCGTATATCTATCAAACTGTAGATCCTACACATCCACTGGACGTGGATTCTAAAAGTACAATATACACTTCTCGCTAGAAATCTAATAAAAAAGCATTTTAATGGCCAAACTATTCCACAAATTTAGGATTTTCCAGAGAGGGTTATTTGTGAATAAACGACCCTCTGGAGCGTTTGCAATCGACAGGAGCATGTTGTTTCTTACACGACCACTAGAGGTGCTACACTTTAAAACGTGACTCTGGGTCGTATTTAGCTGCTGAACAATCGACCTATATGGTCGTTTTTTGTAGGAGGACAGGCTGGAACCACTAGCCCTGCTGCTCCTGTAAGGATAACTTTAGTTGTTATATTAGCTTTTTCCTAAGACCGTGTATATGGCTATAAGTCGTTAGCTTTGCTGGTAGGAAAGGTTAACAATGTTAACCTTACCGATATGCATGTTAACTTAACATGCATATCACTTAGCTAATAAAGTTAGTGGTCGTTTGTCAGGATAGTTCACATATGTAGAGTGTGAAGCACACTAACGTCAACTACTTTGACATTTATAAACCCAATTTACCACTTTCTTGTATGGTATCGCCTCCTTCTACTGCCTCATTAATCCCTCTCCGTGACTGCGCGGGTACAATGCACGGGACCAACGGCACTGTTCCCGTTGTCAGATGAGGGGCAGGTTACTGAATGCACCTGAGCAAAAATGCCATGTCGATGCTGAAAATAAAAGTGAGATAGCAATATTGGTTCACATGCAAGTAATAAGGAATGCTTTGTAAAAAATACAATGTTACCTAAGGAAGTTGACACTTACCATCTCGACGACCAAAACATCTGAAATCCAAGGGAGCACTTGCGCAGTAGACCAATCAGGCAGTAGAAGTATGACGCTGGTAGAAGTGCTTGGTGAATATCATTTAGTCACGTGTCAACTCTGCCAACACCATAGACTGTACATATAACGCTGGTCCCGGGAGGTGTTTATATATAAATCAAGCGTATCTCATAAGTTCTCCAGCCAATGAAATTAAAATGCCAGTTTTGCATTTTTGGGATGTCTGGTAGATAAATTGATACATTGACTAGCTCGGTCCGACGGCTGGCTATATGGCTTCACTGGAGAGAAAACTTATGAGAACAGTTTATGTTAAAGAAACAAAAAAATCAACTTTAAAATTAATAAAATGGTTGCAAACAATTGGCTTGCTGAAACGCAAATTGAAATGCAAAAACTGCCGCCACAAAAAGAAGATGGTCTCCTCCCAGACCAAGGACCATCACATCTGGTAAGAATAAAATGCTTGCAAACTAAATGGCCCCATATTTTGTTATGCAATCGGCTGTAGGTAGAAATAGGGCATTCTTCTGCTACATTGTTTGCTAATATTAAGCTTTAAGTTAGCTTACCTAGAGGGCATGTTCACACAGAACCATGCATTGCTATAGGAAGGAACCAGAAGGCCCAGATAAGCAATTCACAAATGAATGTCTATGACGGTACATTGCTTTCTTGGCACATTTTTGTTATTTTGTAACACACCTACAAGAAATATGCACAAATGTCAATGCCCTTGTCAATTAACTTCAAGTGCTGTAATACCAAATATTAACATGTGGGGATTGTGTATGGACAAAATGAAGATATCAAGTGTGAGGAGGTGTTAGGAACCTTACAGACACTTGGACTCAAACGCACGACTCAAAAGAAAGTTTGTTCAAAAATAGTCTTTACTTTGGAAAAGTATAAAGTTCAAACAAAACATCACTCCTAAGAGGCAAAACATAGCAAAGCAAATTACAAACTAAATAAACTTGACTATGGTCGCAAAATACAATAATCTCTGGGCGAGACAAGCTGGCTCTCTAAATGGCACAAGGCACAAGACGAACTGGCACAGGACAAAGGGAGACAGGACTATTTATACATGAGGTAAGGGGGAACAGGTGGAAACAATCAGGGGCGGGGCAGACACTGACGATGGCGGGAAAACACACAAAGGGAGGAAGTAAAGGGACCTGAAATGAGACCAGAGGTAAGTACAAAATAAAACAGGAAGTGCAATGACAGGACTAGACAGGTGAACAAAAAGACTTGACTAAACATAAATCTAACCTGGGCTATGAACTAAACGTGAAACAATAACATGAACCTGATTAACATGACATGAACAATTTAGCAGACATGACGGGATGTTACAGGAGGCCTCTAGGATGTACAGTTTTGTTCTCTCTCCCTCAGCTACCTATGGAGGCAAGATACAATTTAGACAAGTAGCCAGCTAGCTAATGTTACAACATATTTATTTCAGCGTATAGTATAGATAATGACACTGACATGAACTAGGCTTACTTGCATAAACAGCTGTTAGGAACCTTGACAGACACTTGGACTCAAACGCACGACTCAAAAGAAAGTTTGTTGTTCAAAAGGTCTTTACTTTGCAAAACGTAGCAAAGCAAACTACAAACTAAATAAACTTGACTATGATCACAAAGTACAAAATCTCTTGGCGTGACAAGCTCGCTCTCTTAATGGCACAAGACGAACGGGCAGAGGACAAAGGGAGACAAGACTATTTATACATGAGGTAAGTGGGAATAGGTGGAAAAAATCAGGGGTGGGGCAGCAGATGGCGGGAAAACACACAAAGGGAGGAAGTAAGGGGACATAAAATGAGAGACAAGAGGTAAGTACAAAATAAAACAGGAAGTGCAATGACAGGACTAGACAGGTGAACAAAAAGACTTGACTAAACATAAATCTAACCTGGGCTATGAACTAAACGTGAAACAATAACATGAACCTGATTAACATGACATGAATAATTTAGCAGACATGACGGGATGTCACAGGAAATCAGTTGTAGAGATAAGATAAGATGGACTTTAATTAATCCCTAGTGGGGAAATTGTTTCTCTGCATTTGATCCATCCTTGGCTCAGAGAATTGGCTCACCAGCGCCCTCCGTCGTGCCGATGAGCCTCTCCTTTTACTGGGCAAGAAGACACCACGTGACCCTGATGCTCACAGTAGTAGCAGCTTCCTTGTTGGACTTGTCGCCGTCTTTCTTCTGGAGAGACCTTGGCTCTGCCCAGCTGCATGGGTTCCTCTGGTGCAGCAGAGGGCTCTGGCAAGGTGGACTGGAGCTCCATGGGTGCCGAAAGGCAGGTGAGCGCCCCATGTGGCTCGGAGGTCGTGCACTGGTTCTGATTCTCTCCTCCTGCCTTTCATGAAGCCTGTTATCAATGCGAATTGTCATGGCAATGATGGAATCAAGATCTGTGGGTAGTTCATGGGGTGCTAACTGGTCCTTTATAGAGTATTGTAGACCATTCATGAAGGCATCAATTAAAGCAGGGTTGTTCCACCCACTGTCTGCTGCTAGGGTACGAAAGTCTATTGCATAGTCTATCACTCTCTGTTGTCCCCGTTTTGATCAGATTTTTTCAAACGCTTTTTTCCGGGTTCGGTTCTGGGTAAAACAAAGATGATGTGGGTCGGGTCGCGGGTATTGCATAATAAATATATTAAAATAATAATAATTTAGTTTAATGTTTAAATCCTCAGACCTCTCCCCCGCGGGAACGCGCATAATCATAACCTCTGCAGCGCATCAATATGCTACTGTGCGCGCCACATTCGAAATGGCTGAGGTGAAGCTCTAGCGGAGAATACAGCATTTTCAATAACACTTCCTCAAGAGCGAAATCCAACGTCTGGGAGGCTTTTGGTTTCATCCTAGATGGAGAAAATAACCAACATCCCACGCTTTTTGAGACAAATATGCAACTGCGTGTGTTAATAATTGCACGTTTTCACTGCTCATATATATGCGGGTTCGGGTCGGGTTGCGGATATTGTGCCGACGGGTCGGGTCGGGTTGCGGAACTAATTGGCAATATCTGCGGGTAGCGGGGCGGGTTCGGTATTGCACGTCGCGGGTGCGGGGCGGGAGCGGGTCTTGAAAATCAGACCCGTGCAGGACTCTGCTTTGAGGTGGGAGAGAACTTACTGCATCTGAAGTGCCAGGTATTTTACTTGGTTGGTTACAGCTGATTGGAATTCAACCTGACGATCAGTGAGGTCAATCATTCCTCGGTTGATGGAAGACAGCTGTTCAGCATGGAGGGTTAGCTTAGCTTTCTGCGCTAACACATCGGCCTTGAAGGAACCGGAATCGGCTGAGTCCATCTTTTGGCCAGTTCGTTCTGATAGGAACCTTGACAGACACTTGGACTCAAACGCACGACTCAAAATAAAGTTTGTTGTTCAAAAGGTCTTTACTTTGGATAAGTATAAAGTTCAAACAAAAATCACTCCTGAGAGGCAAAACGTAGCAAAGCAAACAAACTAAATAAACTTGACTATGATCACAAAGTACAAAATCTCTTGGCGTGACAAGCTGGCTCTCTTAATGGCACAAGACGAACAGTAAGTGGGAACAGGTGGAAACAATCAGGGGCGGGGCAGAAGATGGTGGGAAAACACACAAAGGGAGGAAGTAAGGGGACCTAAAATGAGAGAGGTAAGTACAAAATAAAACAGGAAGTGCAATGACAGGACTAGACAGGTGAACAAAAAGACTTGACTAAACATACATCTAACCTGGGCTATGAACTAAACGTGAAACAATAACATGAACCTGATTAACATGACATGAATAATTTAGCAGACATGACGGGATGTTACAACAGCATGGTTTTTACATAAGCTGCTGTTATTTGAATTAATTATAAATCCAACTTAGTGTGTGTATGTGTGCGTAACACACACAGAACATTTTCAGTTTATCATACAATTTGATGTCCTGCAATTTACAGGGAATGCCGACGTAAAAGATGTGGACGTTTGAGGAGAAGTGTTAGGACAAAGTCACTTTTCTCACAATCACACTGCAGTCTATTCACATGGATGAAGTACATCCATAGGTAAGCAATGCAAAGGTATTATCTTATTACAGTATTTGATAGATTACAGTAGCCTATGTGTAGAGTGCATTTGAGTATATGGAGTACATTTGCACTACAGCACATGCTGTTATCATCACTTTATGGTGGCATGGATTTATGGTCAATCTGAAAGAATATTACAAAAGCATATCCTGTCATATAACCTGCCTGTAAGGTTTCAGCGTTAGAGTCTGTGAGCTTATTGTTTTGTGTTTATTCTGGTGGCCTTGCAGTTTTATTTTGATGTTGACTCTGTCCTCTCGTTTCAGGTGTCATCACTTCCTGTGGTGGTGTGTCACTTGTCAGCTTGATAGTGATCTCCTTTTCTGGATTGTTTGCACCTGTGCCTCATTAACTGTTGTGTATATGTTGCCCTGTTTTCCTGTTGTCTTTTGTCGGTTCGTCTTGTCTCAACACTAAGTCCATGTCGGTATTTCCTCGTGTAAACTTTGAGCAACCTAGTCGAACCTAGTGAACTTTTGAGTGTCCTAGTAGATCCTAAATACTAGTGATGGCGAGATGAAGCCTTATGAAGCTTTGAAGCTTTCCAGCCAATTGGTTCGCAAAAGGGTTCATCTCATGAGCTTCATTTGAACACAAACCCCCCTGTTGGTCAAAGTGTGTAAAACAGGCAGATTGGACATCTCAACAGTGTGCTCTATCTCATACCGAGTTCCCAATGAGTAAAGCCTTAGAATAACTCTAAACAACGAACATAAAATCCTATTTTCATGTTAACAATATTGTATTTATTCCAGTTGAATGATTGTGATTGAAAATCCTAAGGAGGCTGGTAAACATTGCAAAGAGGGATTTGTATTCCTTAATAATATTCATAAATGTAACCATGTTGTAGCCTGAGAAAGGCTAAACCATATCAAAGAATACATTTATTAACTACATTATCTCATTTAGCTGTAGCTTTTATAAACAACAACAAATACGTATTGGGCAGTCATTGAACCAGGGACCCTGCGGTCGTGAGTCAACTGCTTTCCAGCTGAGCCACAGCACACACATTAAATCTTCCTGAAAACATTGACACATATGTATTCCTGTATTTATTCATTTATTTGTTTATGTTTTTATTCCTACATTTATTTATGCTTGCATCCATTTATAGGCTACTTATTGACATGTTCCAACCTATGTAAGTGAGGGTCTCTCTTGATTCCATCGTGTCACCGGGCCCGGGACAGGAAGGATAATGTGATTCTTAGTATACAATACATCCATGGGTATTATGAGTGTTGTGGTTCAACGGTTCAACCGATCTGAATCGCTTCCTGAAGCAGTCACGTGGTATCGACAGGCAGCGAGGCTTCGTTTGTCATTGATGACGTCACTGGCCCAAAACGATACAAGCCTCGGTACATGCTTCACAAAAAGCTTCGGGGATTACTCGACACACGCTCCGAAGCCTCGGCGCAATACGTAACATCACTACTAAATACCTTTTTGCTTTGAGAAATCTTTTGTATATTAAAAGATAGTTTTGAAGTCAAGAAAGAATCGTGCATCTGAGTTCTGGGAGTCCTTCGTGTCAGAACGAACCGACCAAACAAGATGGACTCAGCCGATTCCACCGTGTTAAAGACGGCTTTTCAGGCGCAAGGAACACGCCTGCATCACCATGAGGAACAGCTGACAACAATGAATCAGGGGGTTCAGGACTTAAATGACCGTCAGCAACACTTCCAGTCAACAGTGACAACGGAAATAAATCACCTGGCGGAAAAGATGCGTGACATACTTACGCACCTCGAGGCACGTCCTGCTGTTCCTGCGGCAGAGTTTTCCGGTCCAACGGAGGTCGGGTTTGCTGAGATCCCCGTTCAAATACCCATGCCATCGTCTTCACTCCGCCTCGCTTCACCGGAGAAGTTCTCCGGGGATTCTGGAAACTGTCGTCCATTCCTGATACAGTGCGATCTCCATTTCAAACATCAGCCCGCAGCATTTCCCACAGATCAAGCTAAGGTAGCTTTCATAGTATCTCACTTGACGGGAAGAGCGGGAGCCTGGGCAACAGCTGAATGGGCCCGAGACTCGCCTGTCTGCCAGTCGTTAAGGTTATTCATGGATTCTATGAAAAACATTTTTGACCAGACAGCACCCGGGAGAGAGTCAGCGAGAGACCTGGTGAACATCAAACAACGGCAGAGGAGAGTGGCGGATTACGCGATCGAATTCCGGACCCTGGCAGCGGAGAGTGGATGGAACTCAGCGGCTCTTTTTGATGCGTTTCTGCATGGATTAGCGGATCCCATAAAGGATCAGTTAGCTCCATTAGAGTTGCCTGTAGAATTGGACTCGCTCATCGCCATGGCTATCCGGGTGGACCAACGTCTAGCAGAGAGACGTCGGGAGAAAACAGCTTTCACTCCACTGTTCGGACGGGAGTTACAGAGGGAACACTACGGTTGGCGGAGTAATACCCGGACTTCTTCTCCAGAGCGACCAGCGACCCCTAGCGCCGCGGAGGAACAGATGCAGCTCGGAAGAGCCAAACTCACTTCGGAGGAGCATCAGCGCCGCCTACGGGAGCGGCTGTGTTTCTACTGCGGCCAGCAGGGTCATGTTCTGGCAGCCTGTCGGGCAAAAGATCAGGCTCATCAGCGGGAAGAGGGACGCTGGTGAGCCGAGTGACTTCTTTCAACCCTTCCTCGAGAAGACTGACTCAGGTACAAATGAAACTGAAGGATAAGACTGTGACTCAGGATACATTAATTGATTCTGGGGCTGATGAGAGCTTGTTAGACTGGGAGTTGGCTAAAGAGTTGAACTTAAACATTGTCCTTTTAGATCAGCCATTAGAGGCTAGCGCGTTGGATGGACGCCTTTTATGTACAGTTACTCATCGCACGGAACCCATAGAAATTGTCATAGATCAGGAGCACCGTGAGCGTATTAGCTTTCATTTATTTAACTCAGCTCAACAGCCTCTCATTTTGGGTTACCCTTGGCTTGTTAAACATAACCCTCACATGGACTGGCTTACAGGAAAGGTTAAGGGGTGGGAGAGTGAGTGCTCTCGTTCATGTTTAACCTCTCATACAGTTTCGAGTGGACCGCCCAGATCTGGGAACTGTAAACAGACGTCAGATAGGGACAGTATCATTTCTTCTAAACATTCTGACTTTCCTGACTTATCCAAAGTGCCAGAGTGTTACCTTGACATTAAGGAGGTGTTTAACAAGACACGAGCTACTTCCTTGCCTCCCCATAGACCGTATGATTTCCCCATAGACCTTCTCTCTGGCTCTACTATCCCCAAAGGACGGTTGTATTCTCTCTCTGGTCCTGAAAGGGAGGCCATGGAAGAGTATATCGGATCATCACTCAAAGCTGGCTTGATTCGGCCATCATCATCCCCAGCAGCAGCAGGTTTCTTTTTTGTAGGGAAAAAGGACGGTTCATTAAGGCCCTGTATTGATTACAGTCCACTTAATCAGATCACAGTTAAGAACAGATATCCCCTTCCACTCATCTCTACGGCATTCGATCTGTTACAGGGAGCCAAGCTATTTACCAAGCTTGACTTAAGGAATGCATATCATCTTGTGCACATCCGGGAGGGGGATGAGTGGAAAACAGGTTTCAATACACCTACGGGACATTATGAATATTTGGTAATGCCTTTTGGACTTTGCAATGCACCTGCTGTTTTCCAAGCCCTCATTAATGATGTGTTACGAGATTTCCTGAATGTTTTCTATTTTGTGTATCTCGATGATATTCTCATCTTTTCCCCAGATAAGAAAACTCATGTTAACCATGTTCACCTTGTTCTTCAGAGACTCCTGGCTAACCATTTGTTTGTAAAGGCCGAGAAATGCGAGTTTCATGTGAACACTGTGGCATTTTTGGGCTTTGTGATTTCCCCTAACAAGGTGGAAATGGACCCAGCTAAGGTCAGTGACGTGGCTAATTGGCCCACACCAGACTCTAGAAAGAAGGTTCAGCAATTCCTGGGGTTTGCTAACTTTTACAGACGGTTCATACGCAATTTCAGTGCTATTGCCTCTCCTCTCCATGCCCTTACCTCTCCCCATGTTCAGTTTGTGTGGAATCCACAGGCAGAGAAATCTTTCCTGGAACTGAAGAGGAGGTTCACCACAGCTCCCATCCTGACGGTACCTGATCGCCACCGACAGTTTGTGGTGGAAGTGGACGCCTCCAATGACGGCGTTGGAGCTATACTGTCCCAGAGGTCAGCGGGGGACAACAAGCTTCATCCGTGTGCATATCTCTCCCGTAAGCTATCTTCTGCTGAGAGGAATTACGACGTGGGAAATCGGGAACTGTTGGCGGTGAAGATTGCTTTGGAGGAGTGGCGGCACTGGTTGGAGGGAGCGGAGCAGGATTTCCTGGTCTGGAAGGATCATAAAAACCTGCAATACATCAGGAAGGTCAAACGTCTGAACTCTAGGCAGGCCAGATGGGCTTTGTTCTTCAACAGATTTAGGTTCACTCTGTCATATCGACCTGGTTCGCAGAATGGAAAGCCTGATGCACTCTCCAGGATGTTTGATCCTGAGCCAGTCCCCAAGAGTCCAGATCCCATTCTGCGGCCAGACCGAATGATAGGGAGGGTGACCTGGCCCATTGAAGCCAAGGTCAAACAGGCAAACGTTGGAAATCCTGTCTCAAGAGGGTGTCCTCAGAATCGCTTGTTTGTGCCGGAGCAACTTCGATCTCAAGTTGTTCATTGGGCCCATACGTCTGTACTTACCTGTCATCCTGGAAACAAAAGGACCCTGTTCATGGTGAGACACAGATTCTGGTGGCCGGGGATGTGGAAGGATGTTGCAGAATATGTGGCGGCATGTCCTGTGTGCGCCAGGAACAAAACTTCTCGGCAAGCTGCGGCAGGTCTTCTCCAACCTCTGCCCATTCCCAACAGACCATGGTCTCACATTGCGTTGGATTTTGTGACGGGATTACCAACATCGGCAGGTAATACCACCATACTCACTGTGATTGATAGTTTTTCTAAAATGGCACACTTTATCGCCATGCCCAAGTTACCTAATGCCAAAGAAACAGCAGAGGCCATGTTGTCCCATGTGTTCAGGATCCATGGTTTTCCCAGTGATGTCGTTTCAGACCGAGGCCCTCAGTTCGTGTCACGATTTTGGAAGGAGTTTTGTCACCTAATCCAAGCCACTGTTAGTCTGACCTCCGGATACCACCCACAGTCGAATGGACAAGCGGAGAGGATGAATCAGGATTTGGAGACCTGTTTGAGATGTCTAGCGTCCGAGAAACCTACCACCTGGAGTAAGAATCTGATTTGGGTGGAGTATGCGCACAACACTTTACCCACATCAGCCACTGGTATCTCCCCGTTTCAATGTGTCCATGGGTACCAACCTCCTTTGTTTCCGGAGCTCGAGAAGGAGGTCACCGTACCATCAGCCCATGCTCTGGTTCGCCGCTGCCGTCGGGTCTGGGCGGGAGTTCGCCATATGTTGCAGAGGAGTGCCGTTAGCATGAAGGTATTGGCCGACCGGAAACGACGTCCAGCCCCCAAGTACCAGGCCGGACAACGAGTGTGGCTATCTACCAAGGATCTTCCTCTCCATGTCGCCTCCAGGAAGCTGGCTCCCCGGTTCGTTGGTCCTTTTCCCATAGCCAAAGTGATTAACCCTGTTGCTGTCCGTTTATGTCTTCCTAAATCCATCAAGGTCCACCCCACGTTTCATGTCAGCAAGTTGAAACCAGTCAAAGAGAGCAGACTGGTCCCCGCCTCCACGCCCCCTCCACCTCCCCGGATTGTCGACGGGGGTCAAGTGTACACTGTGGACAAAATACTGTCTGAAAGGAAGAGGGGCAGAGGTAGACAGTTCCTGGTCGACTGGGTAGGGTACGGATTAGAGGAGAGGTGTTGGATCCCAGGCAGATTCATTGTGGACAAGACCCTTATATCTGACTTCGATAGAGAACAGTCTCAGGCTTCAGGGACGTCTGGAGCCGTCCGTAAGAGAGGGGGTACTGTAAGGTTTCAGCGTTAGAGTCTGTGAGCTTATTGTTTTGTGTTTATTCTGGTGGCCTTGCAGTTTTATTTTGATGTTGACTCTGTCCTCTCGTTTCAGGTGTCATCACTTCCTGTGGTGGTGTGTCACTTGTCAGCTTGATAGTGATCTCCTGTTCTGGTTTGTTTGCACCTGTGCCTCATTAACTGTTGTGTATATGTAGCCCTGTTTTCCTGTTGTCTTTTGTCGGTTCGTCTTGTCTCAACACTAAGTCCATGTCGGTATTTCCTCGTGTAAACTTTGAGCAACCTAGTCGAACCTAGTGAACTTTTGAGTGTCCTAGTAGATCCTAAATACCTTTTTGCTTTGAGAAATATTTTGTATATTAAAAGATAGTTTTGAAGTCAAGAAAGAATCGTGCATCTGAGTTCTTGGGAGTCCTTCGTGTCACTGCCTTGATTGGCCAGATATGTTACAGTAACAAAAAACTCTCTGACGTGACTTTTGGCTCTTGCTAATTTCATCATGTTGTAAGTTGACCATATTTAGTTTTTCTGCTCTTAAGTATTGTTTTTTCTGCTTTCAAGCATTAGGATTTCATATAAATCATAAGTTTGGGCTTCTGACAGAAGAGTATGGTGGTGATTCTATCTATACAACCAGATGTGACACTGTGTTGCAATGAGCATCAGTTTTAGTCAGCCATGTACAGGATGGTTGATTGACAGGATCTTCTTCTTCTTCTTTCGTATAACGTTATATGTCCAACTCGGTGTCGTGTAGCCATGCCCGCATCTCTGGTCCTAGGTCGAAGAGGCTGGCTTCCGAGGGTGGTCTAATTGAGTTGAAGCACTGACAGGCCTCGGTTTTCGACGGTCGGGATGATTGCCCGTCTGCCGGTCCTAAGCCTGCCAGCTCGACGTTTGGTTGGCGACATTAGTTTCACAAGTTGGTCTTGCACCATTTCTTGTTACTTGCAGAGGAGGCCACGTGGAGGCTGTCGTCTTCTCCTCTTGACAGGATGGCTTGTTATTGATGCTAGTTAAAAAACTAATGGCCCAAATACAATATACTCGGTATAAATTATGCTTCGTGACTTATAGCTTGATCAAAGAAATGTTTTTTTCTTTTGGAAATGCACTGTCCTTATTTCATTATTTGTGTTAATCCTTGATAGATTTGCCCAGGGTTTGCATCTACGGCAAGTTGACATGCTTCAAGATGGCATTGCAAAGAGCTCAGCAACACTTTCCATGATGTCAAAGAAACTCAGAAGAATATTTGTAAAAAGCCTGGGAAGCACCAAAAGAAAAAGAAGCAGAAAGTTGGTGGAGTTAATGTCCTTGTCCACATCGATGAGAGCAAATTCTTCCACAAACGCAAGGTAATATAATTTAAATGTGCAATACACTTGACTACATGTGTTACATTTACACATTATGTGAATCATCATTTAGGATAGATATAGAGAGTGGGTGGGAGGGGGAAATGGCAGAAATGAATATCACTCTCCCTCAAGGAGATGGACACACGAATATGGAATTGTGAATTTCGCACGAAGATGGCCCCGAACCACACACGAAGGCAACATTTACATTACATTTAAGACATACAACTGCAATGAAAGTACTAAAAACAATTATGTTACAGTACTATGATACTGTACTGATATCTTCAGACTTTGTTCTTTACTTTCTCCGTCTTTATATGTAGAAAATATTACGTTTTCTCCGTAATGTTGTTTCCATAGCAACAACAACTTCCTGTCAACTCGCCTTCAAAATAATATATTATATCCTTTTCAGTTTCACAGAACACAAATTGGGTTATTTACATAATATGTTTACATGATTTTGTTGTGCAATAAAACAACCAGATGGACACACGATAAAGGAAATGTTCAAATTCCGCTCTGATCGTAGCAACATCGGGCCATTCGTGAGGGCATCTTAAGCCTTCGTATGACCGCCGGTGGAGTTTCTCAGGCTCCGGCAGCAACTTCGTGAGCAGTGGCAAAATCTTTGGCATGCCAAAAAATAGCCGAAGGACCTTGCGAAGGTTCATTTTCGTGTTGAATTCGTGTGTCCATGTTGCCCTTCGTAAGGCCATCGTTAGGGCATCTTGTTATTATCGGTGCCATCGGGCATTCGCCCCGATCAGAGTGAGGGTGAATGCACCGATGATAACACGAAGATGACACGACTTGACAAGATGCCCTCACGAGTGCCTTACGAAGTTGCCGCTCACGAAGTTGCTGCCGGAGCCTGAGAAACTCCTCCGACGGTCATACGATGGCTTAAGATGCCCTCATGAATGGCCCGATGTTGTTACGATCACAGCCGAATTTGAACATTTCCTTTTTTTTTCACTTCAGGTTTACGAAAGTAACTGTAATCAGATTACTCGTTTTTCAAATGTAACGCCAGCTGAATACAGTTAGCCTACTTGATTTTTGTATTCTGATTACGTAACGCCGTTACATGTATTCCGTTACAACCCAAACCTGCTTCTAGGCTACTGTCCCGCAGCTCCTGCCTCTCTGTTGGACTCTGTCGCGGCGGGGCTACTGCTGTGGTGCGGACCGCATTAACCAGACTCTTCACAACGAAGGATACATTCTTGTTCAAGGCAGGGAAGGTTTCGCAGTACGCAGCCTACTGACCCGCAGCTGCTGCCTCTCTGTTGGACTCCGGTACTGCACCTTACTCACGAGTTGGGTACCGAGAACCGGTTCCGGTTCGGAACCGGTTCCAACATTTCGATTCCAACGGCATCATTTAGAAATGTGAATTTCGGTTCCGCTTTTCGATTCCTGAGGAAATGTTTCTCGCCGCTCTCCGTAGCCTACTGCATGACTGCAGCGGGGCGGGAAATGTAGCGTTGTATCTACACTTCCTACAGTGTAACCTGAGACCAGGGCCGGCCCGTCGCACTGGCGTTATAGATGTTCGCCTCGGGCGCCAGATCTGTGGAGGTGCTGCGCTGGCAGCTCTGGGAGAAAAAAAAAATGTTTTGACCGTTGGTGCTCATCCTAATTTTCGGCCTTGATGTAACAACATTCATAATTAAGTAAATGTAACACCCTTTTCATCCCGGTTACACATTTCATTTGCCCTGTACGATGGGCGCTGTGTGATGAAAATAGGGGATGTTGGCTTATCTGGCGCCCGCAGCTCACAGCCAAAGTGTGAGTGAGCTAGGGAGAAAGGGAGGGCGCTGTTGTTATTAGCATCTGGTGCTAGCTGCTCTAACGGAAGAAGAAGATGTTTCTACAATGATGTGGAGGGAGAGTCCTCTCCAGTCAGACTGAGAGGCTGATAACTTCAGCTCAGTGAGGTAAAGGACTCTCAGTGTTTAGATAGTTCACTTTAGTCTAAGTTATCTCAGTGGGTCTCAAACGTTTTGATCACAATTTATGTAAACACATATTTCCAAGGCACTCTTTTATAATTATTGGGATAAACCGGAGAAAACAGGTTTGAAATCATTCCAATGTATACTATAGGACAGTAAACCAGACATATCGTTTTAAACTGGAGATAAAAAAATATGCATAAATAAAATAGTAAAATAAGATATGAATGAACAACAAAAATAAAATGCGTTACATGTAGGCTATTTGTTATTGGCTATGGTAGGTTACTGGTTATGCTCACATACTTATTTAATTATTAAAATGTAAACCGATCTTTTTCATATGGGTCTTTAGAGTTTTACTAGTCTCTAGTAATTCTGTTTAAAGTGCACCAGATTGAAGCATTTTACTTCAAAATGTTCAAACATTTCTTCCCGGTATGCCTGAGAAGGCAGACATGCTTGTTTTTCTCAACAAGAACTGTTTTTAAAAGTTGGACTGTTGCACTGTTGTAGCTTCAGTGGTTCTCAGGTTACAGTTACATAGCAGTGAATATAAACAGACTGATTAATGTGAATATTACTTTAAACTAACCTGTGTAAAAGTTTCTCGAATAAATGTAATTTTTTTTGGTGGAAGAAGCATATATCATTTGTTTACCCTGCCCCTCAAAGAATCGGAATTGAGAACCGTTAAGAACCGGAATCGAAAAGTAGAATCGGAATCGGAATCGTGGAAATTCAAACGATACCCAACCCTACTCACGAGATGTTGTAAAAAAATAATAATTAAAACTGCGGTCGCACTTGTGCGCGCAGTGATGAGTGGGCCCTCACGTCCGTGCGCCTGTCGGGGAGGGTTGCTGGTCCCCCCCCTCAGTCCTCCGAGATGAGCCGTTTGTCATGTCTCTAAATTGTTTACCTGACTTTGCGCTCCTTTGTTTCTGACCAGGAAATCTTAGGCATGTGCGCCAACTGCGTTGGTACCATTTTTCCTGCATCAACCAGGTAGCGATATGCCGACAGTGAAGAATAAACATATTTATAACTAGTTTAGCTAGTTCCAGAGGTAGATGGAATAGCTAAGTGTGTTTGGTCTAACTGTTAGTGTGTGTTTTGCTCAGCTCCGCAGTCCGTCACAGCAACAATTAAAATGTAAACCTAAGACGCAAAGAAGTGCAAGATAACAGATAAATATATAACAACCACAATGTAGATTCAATAATATGAGAGAAGTTGTAGATTAAGTGTAGACAGTATTTCAAATAAAGACAATGTAATAAGTATATACAGTATATGCAAAATGACAAGTACTATATGGCACACAGATGTAATGTTTTAATTATAAGTAAAAGTATGTAAGGCTGAAGTGACAGCAGTGATGAGCTCTACACGTCTACACTCATACGTCTGTACTGCAGTCAGTGGAGGTTTGGGTGGATGATGTTCCTGAGCGCTGTTCAGGCTTGCTTTATCCAGCACCTCAGGTGGCAGCTCTGTCCTTCTGATTTGCCGTGCACTTTTCAAAGTAAGGGTCATTCCCCAGCAGATCCATTTCTCCAGAATTGTGGTAATCACAGAGAAAACAAGAGATCATAATAAAGACAGGGTTGCTAAAGCATGATTGAACAATGTAACTGTAAGCCTTATAGACAGATAAAGTGTTTGTGTGTGTGTGGGAGGGAGGGGGTGTGTGTTTATTTGTAGGCTTTAGGAGATATGTAGAAATAAACAGTAGATATTTTTCATGAAACCATATGGTGCTTCACATAATAAAATATACAAGGGCTGTAGCCTGATATACATTATATGCTTGAGGAGCTGTATGTGTGTGTTTTACATTCAGTAGGTGTCTGTTGTGGAGTGTATAGGTGTCTGTTGTAATTGCTTTTGCCTCCAGCAGAGCCGGTGTGTGTGTGTGGTTTAGAAATTATGAGCATTTCTTTCTAAGCATTACATTACATTACATTGCATTTAGCTGATGCTTTTATCCAAAGCGACTTACAATAAGTACATTCGACCAGGAAAAGCCCCGCATTTAGATTAATGACGGGCATATTTATCGACTGAACATGCTCATTTTCTACAGTAATGTGTCTGACCCTCCACTGATGCTGTATACTAAGTTTGGCGTTGAAAAAGAAAACATGGAAATGTAAGGTAATATTTCACTGTTTTTAACATTATGGTAATTTAAAAAAAATGAAGAAGTTGGAGCTTTGGGGTTCCTGGACATAATATGTAGAGTAGGTCCACCCGAATAAGTGGGCAACATTTTAGGTCATTCGGAATTACGGTGCCACTTTGTAAAGGTTTCCAAAAATGGAAATGTAGTAGTTTGGTTGAATTTGTGACATGTAAATCGTCAACAATGGTGTATTCGCTGTTAGCTTACGACCTCCACGAGTAATTTTTCAAAAATGTGCTCCTCAATTAAGTATTATATTGGATAGGGGCTGAAGTTGTCCTGCATTGGAATTTTTCCGATCATTCCCCTAGGAGGAGTTCGCAAGAACGTGCGTAAAATGGCTGAAAAACGCACATTTTTCAAAATGGCCGACTTTCTGGGGGGCGGAGCTAATGAAAGGCAATTTGAAATATGTGTGCAATAATAATAACAATATGTACACAGCGTGTCGTGAATATCGGAATAACCATATCCGAGTAGTTTAGAGTAATTTGCGACATGTAAATCGTCAACAATGGTGTATTCGCTGTTAGCTTACGACCTCCACGAGTAATTTTTCAAAAATGTGCTCCTCAATTAAGTATCATATGGGATAGGGGCTAAACCTGTCCTGCATTGGAATTTTTCCGATCATTCCCCTAGGAGGAGTTCGCAAGAACGTGCGTAAAATGGCTGAAAAACGCACATATTTCAAAATGGCCGACTTTTTGTGGGGGCGGGGGCTAATGCAATGTATTTACAAATATATCCGCAATTCCATGAGAAATGTCTGTGCCAAAATTCGTGAAGTTTTGAGAAACTATATGTGACTACCACACAATAGGGGGCGCTAGTGAGCAGTTTTTTTGAAAATGTACGTTTTTTTTTACATTTTCGAAAAGGTCCTGGGCTCTGACGTGTGTCCCAAGTTTTGCGTCCGAAGCTCATTTTATGCTATCGCAATTTAAAAATAATGTATAGGCCACGCCCACATTCTGAATTTGTTGCGACACTTTGAATCTAAGTTCGTAGTCGCCCCGAGAGTATGTGTAAATAAAAAACAAAAAGATTAGTCCATCCACTCTTGAGTTATAAATTGGTGGTGTTTTTGGCGCCCCCTATAGTCCAAAATGAAAATACTTTGGTGTGCCTATTCCCCAATACAGACTCAACGTTTCCACCAAAAGCTGTGATGTTTGGATACATTGTTAATGAATTATGATCATTTCTTTCTAAGCCCCGCCTTTTGTGCGAGTATTTATCGTTTGAACATGCTCATCTCCTAGGGTAATGTGTCTGACCCTCCGGTGATACTGTATACTGAGTTTGGTGTTGAAAAACCAACATTTGAAATTTAAGTGAATATTTAACTGTTTTTAAAATTATGCTAATTTAAAAAAAATAAAGTAGGCGGAGCTTAGGGTTCTAATGTGATTATATCAAGAGCAGGTCCACCCGGATATGTTCGCAAAATATCAGGTCATTCGGAGTTACGGTGCGACTTTGGGAATTTTTTGCAAACAATTTTTTGATAGGTGGCGCTAGTGAGCAGGTTGGAATATTTAACCCATTGACTCCAGAATATCAAATTTTTCACCGGTCCTGGCGTCCGTGCAAAATTATACAACTTTTTCAGCATCCTAAAGGCCTGAAAACAAGGATTCCGGAAATATATAATAATAATAATAATTAAAACTGCGGTCGCACTTGTGCGCGCAGTGATGAGCGGGCCCTCGCGTCCGTGCGCCTGTCGGGGAGGGTTGCTGGTCCCCCCCCTCAGTCCTCCGAGATGAGCCGTTTGTCATGTCTCTAAATTGTTTACCTGACTTTGCGTTCCTTTGTTTCTGACCAGGAAATCTTAGGCATGTGCGCCAACTGCGTTGGTACCATTTGTCCTGCATCAACCAGGTAGCGATATGCCGACAGTGAAGAATAAACATATTTATAACTAGTTTAGCTAGTTCCAGAGGTAGATGGAATAGCTAAGTGTGTTTGGTCTAACTGTTCGTGTGTGTTTTGCTCAGCTCCGCAGTCCGTCACAGGAACAATTAAAATGTAAACCTAAGACGCAAAGAAGTGCAAGATAACAGATAAATATATAACAACCACAATGTAGATTCAATAATATGAGAGAAGTTGTAGATTAAGTGTAGACAGTATTTCAAATAAAGACAATGCAATGTAATAAGTATATACAGTATATGCAAAATGACAAGTACTATATGGCACACAGATGTAATGTTTTAATTATAAGTAAAAGTATGTAAGGCTGAAGTGACAGCAGTGATGAGCTCTACACGTCTACACTCATACGTCTGTACTGCAGTCAGCGGAGGTTTGGGTGGATGATGTTCCTGAGCGCTGTTCAGGCTTGCTTTATCCAGCACCTCAGGTGGCAGCTCTGTCCTTCTGATTTGCCGTGGCACTTTTCAAAGTAAGGGTCGTTCCCCAGCAGATCCATTTCTCCAGAATTGTGGTAATCACAGAGAAAACAAGAGATCATAATAAAGACATGGTTGCTAAAGCATGATTGAACAATGTAACTGTAAGCCTTATAGACAGAGAAAGTGTTTGTGTGGGGGAGGGGGTGGTGTGTTTATTTGTAGGCTTTAGGAGATTTTTCATGAAACCATATGGTGCTTCACTTAATAAATACAAGGGCTGTAGCCTAATATTTATATTTATTATATGCTTTAGGAGCTGTTTGTGTTTGTTGTAGAACATGTAGGTGTGTGTTGTAGAACGTGTAGGTGCGTCTGTGTGTTTGTGAGCGTTGATGTGCGAGGCAGACAGGCAGGTTTTCAGTAGCTTATCTGACATATAAATGGTCCAAAAAGGTATATTCTCCGTTAGCTTACGAGGTCCTCGATTCAGCTAGCAACTAATTTCCTCACAATTTAGCATCACATTGGATATGGGCAGAATTTGTGCTGGATTGGAATTTTTTGGAACATTTCCCTAGGAGGACTTTGCTAAAATGTGCTTAAAATGCATGAGAAACGCACATTTTTCAAAATGGCTGACTTTCTGGGGGGGCGGGGTTAATAAAAGCCAATTTGAAATATGTGTGCAATCATAATAGAAATATGTATACAGCGTTTCGTGAATATCAGAATAACTATTTTCGAGTAGTTTGGAGTAATTTACGACATGTAAATGGTCAAAAATGGCGTATTCGCTGTTAGCTTACGACCTCCACGAGTAATTTTTCAAAGATGTGCTCCTCAATTAAGTATCATATGGGATAGGGGCTAAACCTGTCCTGCATTGGAATTTGTACGATCATTCCCCTAGGAGGAGTTCGCAAGAACGTGCGTTAAAATGGCTGAAAAATGCACATTTTTCAAAATGGCCGACTTTCTGGGTGGCGGAGCTAATGGAAGGCAATTTGAAATATGTGTGCAATCATAATAGCAATATGTATACAGCGTTTCGTGAATATCGGAATAACTATATCCGAGTAGTTTAGAGTAATTTGCGACATGTAAATCGTCAAAAATTGTGTATTCGCTGTTAGCTTACGACCTCCACGAGTAATTTTTTCAAAAATGTGCTCCTCAATTAAGTATCAATATGGGATAGGGGCTGAACCTTCCTGCATTGGAATTTTTCCGATCATTCCCCTAGGAGGAGTTCGCAAGAACGTGCCGTAAAATGCTGAAAAACCGCACATATTTCAAAATGGCCAAGTTTTTGGGGGGGCGGGGCTAATGGAATGTATGTACAAATATGTCCGCAATTCCATAAGGAATGTCTGTGCTAAAATTCCGTGAAGTTCTGAGACTTATATGTGACTACCACACAATAGGGGGCGCTAGTGAGCAGTATTTTTGAGAAATTACGTTTTTTTTTTTTACATTCTTGAAAAGGTCGTGGGCTGTGATGCGTGTCTCCAAGTTTTGCGTACCGAAACACATTTAAGCACATCGTCATAAAAAAAAAAGTACAGGCCACGCCCACATGTGTCATTCGTTGTGACACTTTAAATATAAGTCCATACTCATCCCCAGAGTATGTCTAAAAAAAAAAAAAAAGATTTCGTCCATCATTTCACGAGTTTATACATTTGTCCTGTTTTTGGCGCCCCCTATAGTCCAAAATGGATATTACTTTTTGTGCTTATTCCCCAATACAGACTGAACCTTACCACCAAAATGCGTGTTTTATTGGTACATTGTTGATGAATTATGAGCATTTTCTATCTAAGCCCCCGCCTTTTTGAGAACACGTTTAGAGTACTGACGGCCACATTATCGACCTGAACATGCTCATTCCCTACGATAATGTGTCTGACCCTCCGGCGATACTGTATTACTGAGTTTGGTGTACAAAAACCAAAATTGAAATTTAAGTGATATTTCACTGTTTTAACATATGGTAATTAAAAAAAAATGAAGGAGGTGGAGCTTTCGGGTTTCCAGGACATAATATGTAGAGTAGGTCCACCCAACATAAGTGGACAAAATGTCAGGTAATTCTGAGTTACGGTGCCACTTTGTAAAGGTTTCCAAAAATGGAAATGTAGTAGTTTGGATGAATTTGTGACATGTAAATCGTCAAAAATGGGTGTATTCGCTGTTAGCTTACGACCTCCACGAGTAATTTTTCAAAAATGTGCTCCTCAATTAAGTATCATATGGGATAGGGGCTGAACCTGTCCTGCATTGGAATTTTTCCGATCATTCCCTAGGAGGAGTTTGCAAGAACTTGCGTAAAATGGCAGAAAAACGCACATTTTTCAAAATGGCCGACTTTCTGGGGGGGCGGGGCTAATGGAAGGCAATTTGAAATATGTGTGCAATCATAATAGCAATATGTATACAGCGTTTCGTGAATATCGGAATAACTATATCCGAGTGGTTTGGAGTAATTTGCGACATGTAAATCGTCAAAAATGGTGTATTCGCTGTTAGCTTACGACCTCCACGAGTAATTTTTCAAAAATGTGCTCCTCAATTAAGTAATCGTATGGGATAGGGGCTAAACCTGTCCTGCATTGGGAATTTTTTCCGATCATTGCCCCTAGGAGGAGTTCCGCAAGCACGTGCGTGTAAAATGGGCTTGACAATGAAAAACGCACATTTTTCAAAATGGCCCGACTTTCTGGGGGGCGGAGCTAAAGAAAGGCCACTTGTGAACTATGTGTGCATATCATAGAATAGCAATATGTAAATACCCACGCGTTTCTTGAATATCGGAATAACTATATCCGATTAAGTTTAGAGGTAATTTGCGACATGTAAATCGTCAACAAGGGGTGTAGTATTCGCTGTTTAGGCTGTACGACTCTCCACGAGTAATTTTTCAAAAAAAATGTGCTCCTCATTAAAAGTATCATATGGGATCAGGGGCTAAACCTGTCCCTTGCATTGGAATTTTTCGATCATTCCCCTAGGAGAAGTTCGCAAGAACGTGCGTAAAAAAATGGCTTGAAAAACGCACCATATTTAAAATGGCCGACTTTTTTTGTGGGGGAGCGGGGCTAATGGGAATGTATGTACAAATATATCCGCAATTCCATGAGAAATGTCTGTGCCAAAATTCGTGAAGTTTTGAGAAACTATATGTGACTACCACACAATAGGGGGCGCTAGTGAGCAGTTTTTTGAAAATGTACGTTTTTTTTTACATTTTCAAAAAGTCCTGGGATCTGACTTGTGTCCCAAGTTTTGCGTCCGAAGCTCATTTTATGCTATCGCAATTTAAAAATAATGTATAGGCCACGCCCACATTCTGCACTTGTTGCGACACTTTGAATATAAGTTGTAGTCGCCCCGAAAGTATGTGTAAAAAAAAAACAAAAAGATTAGTCCATCCCTCTTGAGTTATAAATTGGTGGTGTTTTTGGCGCCCCCTATAGTCCAAAATGAAAATACTTTGGTGTGCCTATTCCCCAAGACAGATTTAACGTTTCCACCAAAATCTGTGATGTTTGGATACATGATGAATTAGGAGCATTTAATTCTAAGCCCCGCCTTTTTGCGAGTACGTTTTAATTCATGGCGGAAAATTTATCGTTTGAACATGCTCATCTCCTAGGGTAATGTGTATGACCCTCCGGCGATACTGTATACGAAGTTTGGTGTTGATAAACTAAAAATTGAAATTTAAGTGAATATTTAAGTGTTTTTAAAATTATGCTAATTTCAAAAAAATAAAGTAGGCGGAGCTAAGGATTCCAATTGGTTATTTGTAGAGCAGGTCCACCCGGATATGTTTGCAAAATGTCAGGTCATTCGGAGTTATGGTGGGACTTTGTGAATTTTTCCAAAATGGAATTGAAATAGGTGGCGCTAGCGAGCAGGTTGGACAATTTGAACATTGACTCCAAATATCAAATTTTTCACCGTCCTGGCGTCCGTGCAAAATTATACAACTTTTTCAGCATCCTAAAGGCCTGAAAACAAGGATTCCGTAATTATATAATAATAATAATAATACCACGAATAACAATAGGTATCCTTGCACTTCATGCTAGGACACCGTTGGGTCCTAGCACTCTCGTGCTCGGGCCCTAATAATACCACGAATAACAATAGGTATCCTTGCACTTCGTGCTAGGACGCCGTTGGGTCCTAGCACATCGTGCTCGGGCCCTAATTAAAACTGCGGTCGCACTTGTGCGCGCAGTGATGAGCGGGCCCTCGCGTCCGTGCGCCTGTCGGGGAGGGTTGCTGGTCCCCCCCCTCAGTCCTCCGAGATGAGCCGTTTGTCATGTCTCTAAATTGTTTACCTGACTTTGCGTTCCTTTGTTTCTGACCAGGAAATCTTAGGCATGTGCGCCAACTGTGTTAGGTTAGGGTTAACCCTAACCCTAACCCTATATGCCGACAATGAAGAATAAACATATTATAACTAGTTTAGCTAGCTCCAGAGGTAGATGGAATAGCTAAGTGTGTTTGGTCTAACTGTTGGTGTGTGTTTTGCTCAGCTCCGAAGTCCGTCACAGCAACAATTAAAATGTAAACCTAAGACGCAAAGAAGTGCACGATAACAGATAAATATATAACAACCACAATGTAGATTCAATAATATGAGAGAAGTTGTAGATTAAGTGTAGACAGTATTTCAAATAAAGACAATGCAATGTAATAAGTATATACAGTATATGCAAAATGACAAGTACTATATGGCACACAGATGTAATGTTTTAATTATAAGTAAAAGTATGTAAGGCTGAAGTGACAGCAGTGATGAGCTCTACACGTCTACACTCATACGTCTGTACTGCAGTCAGCGGAGGTTTGGGTGGATGATGTTCCTGAGCGCTGTTCAGGCTTGCTTTATCCAGCACCTCAGGTGGCAGCTCTGTCCTTCTGATTTGCCGTGCACTTTTCAAAGTAAGGGTCGTTCCCCAGCAGATCCATTTCTCCAGAATTGTGGTAATCACAGAGAAAACAAGAGATCATAATAGGACATGGTTGCTAAAGCATGATTGAACAATGTAACTGTAAGCCTTATAGACAGAGAAAGTGTTTGTGTGGGGGAGGGGGGTGTGTTTATTTGTAGGCTTTATGAGATTTTTCATGAAACCATATGGTGCTTCACTTAATAATACAAGGGCTGTAGCCTAATATTTATATTTATTATATGCTTTAGGAGCTGTTTGTGTTTTTTGTAGAACGTGTAGGTGTGTTGTAGAACGTGTAGGTGTGTCTGTGTGTTTGTGAGCGTTGATGTGCGAGGCAGACAGGCAGGTTCAGTAGCTTATCTGACATATAAATGGTCCAAAAAGGTATATTCTCCGTTAGCTTACGAGGTCCTCGATTCAGCTAGCAACTAATTTCTTCACAATTTAGCATCACATTGGATATGGGCAGAATTTGTGCTGGATTGGAATGTTTGGAACATTTCCCTAGGAGGACTTTGCTAAAATGTGCTTAAATGCATGAGAAACGTACATTTTTCAAAATGGCTGACTTTCTGGGGGGCGGGGCTAAAAAGCCAATTTGAAATATGTGTGAAATCATAATAGCAATATGTATACAGCGTTTCGTGAATATCGGAATAACTATATCCGAGTAGTTTAGAATAATTTGCGACATGTAAATCGTCAAAATGGTGATACTCCGGTGATACTGTATACTGAGTTTGGTGTTGAAAAACCAACATTTGAAATTTAAGTGAATATTTAACTGTTTTTAAAATTATGCTAATTTAAAAAAATAAAGTAGGCGGAGCTTAGGGTTCTAATGTGATTATATCAAGAGCAGGTCCACCGATATGTTCGCAAAATATCAGGTCATTCGGAGTTACGGTGCGACTTTGGGAATTTTTTGCAATTTTTTTTTTGATAGGTGGCGCTAGTGAGCAGGTTGGAATATTTAACCCATTGACTCCAGAATATCAAATTTTTCACCGGTCCTGGCGTCCGTGCAAAATTATACAACTTTTTCAGCATCCTAAAGGCCTGAAACAAGGATTCCGGAAATATATAATATAATATAATAATACCACGAATAACAATAGGTATCCTTGCACTTCGTGCTAGGACGCCGTTGGGTCCTAGCACATCGTGCTCGGGCCCTAATAATAATACCACGAATAACAATAGGTATCCTCGCACTTCGTGCTAGGACGCCGTTGGGTCCTAGCACATCGTGCTCGGGCCCTAATAATACCACGAATAACAATAGGTATCCTTGCACTTCGTGCTAGGACGCCGTTGGGTCCTAGCACATCGTGCTCGGGCCCTAATAATACCACGAATAACAATAGGTATCCTTGCACTTCGTGCTAGGACGCCGTTGGGTCCTAGCACTCTCGTGCTCGGGCCCTAATATAAAACTGCGGTCGCACGTGTGCGCGCAGTGATGAGCGGGCCCTCGCGTCCGTGCGCCTGTCGGGGAGGGTTGCTGGTCCCCCCCCTCAGTCCTCCGAGATGAGCCGTTTGTCATGTCTCTAATTGTTTTACCTGACTTTGCGTTCCTTTGTTTCTGACCAGGAAATCTTAGGCATGTGCGCCAGTTCTGTCGGTACCATTTTTCCTGCATCAACCAGTTAGCTATATGCCGACAGTGAAGAATAAACATATTTATAACTAGTTTAGCTAGCTCCAGAGGTAGATGGAATAGCGAAGTGTGTTTGGTCTAACTGTTAGTGTGTGTTTTGCTCAGGATTGAAGCATTTACTTCAAATGTTCAAACATTTCTTCCGGTATGCCTGAGAAGGCAGACATGCTTGTTTTTCTCAACAAGAACTGTTTTTAAAGTTGGACTGTGCACTGTTGTAGCTTCAGTGGTTCTCAGGTTACAGTTACATAGCAGTGAATATAAACAGACTGATTAATGTGAATATTACTTTAAACTAACCTGTGTAAAAGTTTCTCGAATAAATGTAATTTTTTTTGGTGGAAGAAGCATATATCATTTGTTTACCCTGCCCCTCAAAGAATCGGAATTGAGAACCGTTAAGAACCGGAATCGAAAAGTAGAATCGGAATCGGAATCGTGGAAATTCAAACGATACCCAACCCTACTCACGAGATGTTGTAAAAAAATAATAATTAAAACTGCGGTCGCACTTGTGCGCGCAGTGATGAGTGGGCCCTCACGTCCGTGCGCCTGTCGGGGAGGGTTGCTGGTCCCCCCCCTCAGTCCTCCGAGATGAGCCGTTTGTCATGTCTCTAAATTGTTTACCTGACTTTGCGCTCCTTTGTTTCTGACCAGGAAATCTTAGGCATGTGCGCCAACTGCGTTGGTACCATTTTTCCTGCATCAACCAGGTAGCGATATGCCGACAGTGAAGAATAAACATATTTATAACTAGTTTAGCTAGTTCCAGAGGTAGATGGAATAGCTAAGTGTGTTTGGTCTAACTGTTAGTGTGTGTTTTGCTCAGCTCCGCAGTCCGTCACAGCAACAATTAAAATGTAAACCTAAGACGCAAAGAAGTGCAAGATAACAGATAAATATATAACAACCACAATGTAGATTCAATAATATGAGAGAAGTTGTAGATTAAGTGTAGACAGTATTTCAAATAAAGACAATGTAATAAGTATATACAGTATATGCAAAATGACAAGTACTATATGGCACACAGATGTAATGTTTTAATTATAAGTAAAAGTATGTAAGGCTGAAGTGACAGCAGTGATGAGCTCTACACGTCTACACTCATACGTCTGTACTGCAGTCAGTGGAGGTTTGGGTGGATGATGTTCCTGAGCGCTGTTCAGGCTTGCTTTATCCAGCACCTCAGGTGGCAGCTCTGTCCTTCTGATTTGCCGTGCACTTTTCAAAGTAAGGGTCATTCCCCAGCAGATCCATTTCTCCAGAATTGTGGTAATCACAGAGAAAACAAGAGATCATAATAAAGACAGGGTTGCTAAAGCATGATTGAACAATGTAACTGTAAGCCTTATAGACCAGATAAGTGTTTGTGTGTGTTTGGGGAGGGGAGGGGGTGTGTGTTTATTTGTAGGCTTTAGGAGATATGTAGAAATAAACAGGTAGATATTTTTCATGAAACCATATGGTGCTTCACATAATAAAATATACAAGGGCTGTAGCCTGATATACATTATATGCTTGAGGAGCTGTATGTGTGTGTTTTACATTCAGTAGGTGTCTGTTGTGGAGTGTATAGGTGTCTGTTGTAATTGCTTTTGCCTCCAGCAGAGCCGGGTGTGTGTGTGGTTTAGAAATTATGAGCATTTCTTTCTAAGCATTACATTACATTACATTGCATTTAGCTGATGCTTTTATCCAAGCGACTTACAATAAGTACATTCGACCAGGAAAAGCCCCGCATTTAGATTAATGACGGGCATATTTATCGACTGAACATGCTCATTTTCTACAGTAATGTGTCTGACCCTCCACTGATGCTGTATACTAAGTTTGGCGTTGAAAAAGAAAACATGGAAATGTAAGGTAATATTTCACTGTTTTTAACATTATGGTAATTTAAAAAAAATGAAGAAGTTGGAGCTTTGGGGTTCCTGGACATAATATGTAGAGTAGGTCCACCCGAATAAGTGGGCAACATTTTAGGTCATTCGGAATTACGGTGCCACTTTGTAAAGGTTTCCAAAAATGGAAATGTAGTAGTTTGGTTGAATTTGTGACATGTAAATCGTCAACAATGGTGTATTCGCTGTTAGCTTACGACCTCCACGAGTAATTTTTCAAAAATGTGCTCCTCAATTAAGTATTATATTGGATAGGGGCTGAAGTTGTCCTGCATTGGAATTTTTCCGATCATTCCCCTAGGAGGAGTTCGCAAGAACGTGCGTAAAATGGCTGAAAAACGCACATTTTTCAAAATGGCCGACTTTCTGGGGGGCGGAGCTAATGAAAGGCAATTTGAAATATGTGTGCAATAATAATAACAATATGTACACAGCGTGTCGTGAATATCGGAATAACCATATCCGAGTAGTTTAGAGTAATTTGCGACATGTAAATCGTCAACAATGGTGTATTCGCTGTTAGCTTACGACCTCCACGAGTAATTTTTCAAAAATGTGCTCCTCAATTAAGTATCATATGGGATAGGGGCTAAACCTGTCCTGCATTGGAATTTTTCCGATCATTCCCCTAGGAGGAGTTCGCAAGAACGTGCGTAAAATGGCTGAAAAACGCACATATTTCAAAATGGCCGACTTTTTGTGGGGCGGGGCTAATGCAATGTATTTACAAATATATCCGCAATTCCATGAGAAATGTCTGTGCCAAAATTCGTGAAGTTTTGAGAAACTATATGTGACTACCACACAATAGGGGGCGCTAGTGAGCAGTTTTTTTGAAAATGTACGTTTTTTTTTTTACATTTTCGAAAAGGTCCTGGGCTCTGACGTGTGTCCCAAGTTTTGCGTCCGAAGCTCATTTTATGCTATCGCAATTTAAAAATAATGTATAGGCCACGCCCACATTCTGAATTTGTTGCGACACTTTGAATCTAAGTTCGTAGTCGCCCCGAGAGTATGTGTAAATAAAAAACAAAAAGATTAGTCCATCCACTCTTGAGTTATAAATTGGTGGTGTTTTTGGCGCCCCCTATAGTCCAAAATGAAAATACTTTGGTGTGCCTATTCCCCAATACAGACTCAACGTTTCCACCAAAAGCTGTGATGTTTGGATACATTGTTAATGAATTATGATCATTTCTTTCTAAGCCCCGCCTTTTGTGCGAGTATTTATCGTTTGAACATGCTCATCTCCTAGGGTAATGTGTCTGACCCTCCGGTGATACTGTATACTGAGTTTGGTGTTGAAAAACCAACATTTGAAATTTAAGTGAATATTTAACTGTTTTTAAAATTATGCTAATTTTAAAAAAAATAAAGTAGGCGGAGCTTAGGGTTCTAATGTGATTATATCAAGAGCAGGTCCACCCGGATATGTTCGCAAAATATCAGGTCATTCGGAGTTACGGTGCGACTTTGGGAATTTTTTGCAAACAATTTTTTTGATAGGTGGCGCTAGTGAGCAGGTTGGAATATTTAACCCATTGACTCCAGAATATCAAATTTTTCACCGGTCCTGGCGTCCGTGCAAAATTATACAACTTTTTCAGCATCCTAAAGGCCTGAAAACAAGGATTCCGGAAATATATAATAATAATAATAATTAAAACTGCGGTCGCACTTGTGCGCGCAGTGATGAGCGGGCCCTCGCGTCCGTGCGCCTGTCGGGGAGGGTTGCTGGTCCCCCCCCTCAGTCCTCCGAGATGAGCCGTTTGTCATGTCTCTAAATTGTTTACCTGACTTTGCGTTCCTTTGTTTCTGACCAGGAAATCTTAGGCATGTGCGCCAACTGCGTTGGTACCATTTGTCCTGCATCAACCAGGTAGCGATATGCCGACAGTGAAGAATAAACATATTTATAACTAGTTTAGCTAGTTCCAGAGGTAGATGGAATAGCTAAGTGTGTTTGGTCTAACTGTTCGTGTGTGTTTTGCTCAGCTCCGCAGTCCGTCACAGGAACAATTAAAATGTAAACCTAAGACGCAAAGAAGTGCAAGATAACAGATAAATATATAACAACCACAATGTAGATTCAATAATATGAGAGAAGTTGTAGATTAAGTGTAGACAGTATTTCAAATAAAGACAATGCAATGTAATAAGTATATACAGTATATGCAAAATGACAAGTACTATATGGCACACAGATGTAATGTTTTAATTATAAGTAAAAGTATGTAAGGCTGAAGTGACAGCAGTGATGAGCTCTACACGTCTACACTCATACGTCTGTACTGCAGTCAGCGGAGGTTTGGGTGGATGATGTTCCTGAGCGCTGTTCAGGCTTGCTTTATCCAGCACCTCAGGTGGCAGCTCTGTCCTTCTGATTTGCCGTGCACTTTTCAAAGTAAGGGTCGTTCCCCAGCAGATCCATTTCTCCAGAATTGTGGTAATCACAGAGAAAACAAGAGATCATAATAAAGACATGGTTGCTAAAGCATGATTGAACAATGTAACTGTAAGCCTTATAGACAGAGAAAGTGTTTGTGTGGGGGAGGGGGGGGTGTGTTTATTTGTAGGCTTTAGGAGATTTTTCATGAAACCATATGGTGCTTCACTTAATAAATACAAGGGCTGTAGCCTAATATTTATATTTATTATATGCTTTAGGAGCTGTTTGTGTTTGTTGTAGAACATGTAGGTGTGTGTTGTAGAACGTGTAGGTGCGTCTGTGTGTTTGTGAGCGTTGATGTGCGAGGCAGACAGGCAGGTTTCAGTAGCTTATCTGACATATAAATGGTCCAAAAAGGTATATTCTCCGTTAGCTTACGAGGTCCTCGATTCAGCTAGCAACTAATTTCCTCACAATTTAGCATCACATTGGATATGGGCAGAATTTGTGCTGGATTGGAATTTTTTGGAACATTTCCCTAGGAGGACTTTGCTAAAATGTGCTTAAAATGCATGAGAAACGCACATTTTTCAAAATGGCTGACTTTCTGGGGGGCGGGGTTAATAAAAGCCAATTTGAAATATGTGTGCAATCATAATAGAAATATGTATACAGCGTTTCGTGAATATCAGAATAACTATTTTCGAGTAGTTTGGAGTAATTTACGACATGTAAATGGTCAAAAATGGCGTATTCGCTGTTAGCTTACGACCTCCACGAGTAATTTTTCAAAGATGTGCTCCTCAATTAAGTATCATATGGGATAGGGGCTAAACCTGTCCTGCATTGGAATTTGTACGATCATTCCCCTAGGAGGAGTTCGCAAGAACGTGCGTAAAATGGCTGAAAAATGCACATTTTTCAAAATGGCCGACTTTCTGGGTGGCGGAGCTAATGGAAGGCAATTTGAAATATGTGTGCAATCATAATAGCAATATGTATACAGCGTTTCGTGAATATCGGAATAACTATATCCGAGTAGTTTAGAGTAATTTGCGACATGTAAATCGTCAAAAATTGTGTATTCGCTGTTAGCTTACGACCTCCACGAGTAATTTTTCAAAAATGTGCTCCTCAATTAAGTATCATATGGGATAGGGGCTGAACCTGTCCTGCATTGGAATTTTTCCGATCATTCCCCTAGGAGGAGTTCGCAAGAACGTGCGTAAAATGGCTGAAAAACGCACATATTTCAAAATGGCCAAGTTTTTGGGGGGCGGGGCTAATGGAATGTATGTACAAATATGTCCGCAATTCCATAAGGAATGTCTGTGCTAAAATTCGTGAAGTTCTGAGACTTATATGTGACTACCACACAATAGGGGGCGCTAGTGAGCAGTATTTTTGAGAAATTACGTTTTTTTTTTTACATTCTTGAAAAGGTCGTGGGCTGTGATGCGTGTCCCAAGTTTTGCGTACCGAAACACATTTAAGCACATCGTCATAAAAAAAAAAAGTACAGGCCACGCCCACATGTGTCATTCGTTGTGACACTTTAAATATAAGTCCATACTCATCCCCAGAGTATGTCTAAAAAAAAAAAAAAAGATTTCGTCCATCATTTCACGAGTTATACATTTGTCATGTTTTTGGCGCCCCCTATAGTCCAAAATGGATATTACTTTTTGTGCTTATTCCCCAATACAGACTGAACCTTACCACCAAAATGCGTGTTTTATTGGTACATTGTTGATGAATTATGAGCATTTCTATCTAAGCCCCGCCTTTTTGAGAACACGTTTAGAGTACTGACGGCCACATTTATCGACTGAACATGCTCATTCCCTACGATAATGTGTCTGACCCTCCGGCGATACTGTATACTGAGTTTGGTGTACAAAAACCAAAATTTGAAATTTAAGTGAATATTTCACTGTTTTTAACATTATGGTAATTAAAAAAAAATGAAGGAGGTGGAGCTTTCGGGTTCCAGGACATAATATGTAGAGTAGGTCCACCCAAATAAGTGGACAAAATGTCAGGTAATTCTGAGTTACGGTGCCACTTTGTAAAGGTTTCCAAAAATGGAAATGTAGTAGTTTGGATGAATTTGTGACATGTAAATCGTCAAAAATGGTGTATTCGCTGTTAGCTTACGACCTCCACGAGTAATTTTTCAAAAATGTGCTCCTCAATTAAGTATCATATGGGATAGGGGCTGAACCTGTCCTGCATTGGAATTTTTCCGATCATTCCCCTAGGAGGAGTTTGCAAGAACTTGCGTAAAATGGCAGAAAAACGCACATTTTTCAAAATGGCCGACTTTCTGGGGGGCGGGGCTAATGGAAGGCAATTTGAAATATGTGTGCAATCATAATAGCAATATGTATACAGCGTTTCGTGAATATCGGAATAACTATATCCGAGTGGTTTGGAGTAATTTGCGACATGTAAATCGTCAAAAATGGTGTATTCGCTGTTAGCTTACGACCTCCACGAGTAATTTTTCAAAAATGTGCTCCTCAATTAAGTATCGTATGGGATAGGGGCTAAACCTGTCCTGCATTGGAATTTTTCCGATCATTCCCCTAGGAGGAGTTCGCAAGCACGTGCGTAAAATGGCTGAAAAACGCACATTTTTCAAAATGGCCGACTTTCTGGGGGGCGGAGCTAATGAAAGGCAATTTGAAATATGTGTGCAATCATAATAGCAATATGTATACAGCGTTTCGTGAATATCGGAATAACTATATCCGAGTAGTTTAGAGTAATTTGCGACATGTAAATCGTCAACAATGGTGTATTCGCTGTTAGCTTACGACCTCCACGAGTAATTTTTCAAAAATGTGCTCCTCAATTAAGTATCATATGGGATAGGGGCTAAACCTGTCCTGCATTGGAATTTTTCCGATCATTCCCCTAGGAGAAGTTCGCAAGAACGTGCGTAAAATGGCTGAAAAACGCACATATTTCAAAATGGCCGACTTTTTGTGGGGCGGGGCTAATGGAATGTATGTACAAATATATCCGCAATTCCATGAGAAATGTCTGTGCCAAAATTCGTGAAGTTTTGAGAAACTATATGTGACTACCACACAATAGGGGGCACTAGTGAGCAGTTTTTTTGAAAATGTACGTTTTTTTTTACATTTTCGAAAAAGTCCTGGGATCTGACTTGTGTCCCAAGTTTTGCGTCCGAAGCTCATTTTATGCTATCGCAATTTAAAAATAATGTATAGGCCACGCCCACATTCTGCACTTGTTGCGACACTTTGAATATAAGTTTGTAGTCGCCCCGAAAGTATGTGTAAATAAAAAACAAAAAGATTAGTCCATCCCCTCTTGAGTTATAAATTGGTGGTGTTTTTGGCGCCCCCTATAGTCCAAAATGAAAATACTTTGGTGTGCCTATTCCCCAAGACAGATTTAACGTTTCCACCAAAATCTGTGATGTTTGGATACATGATGAATTAGGAGCATTTAATTCTAAGCCCCGCCTTTTTGCGAGTACGTTTTAATTCATGGCGGAAATATTTATCGTTTGAACATGCTCATCTCCTAGGATAATGTGTATGACCCTCCGGCGATACTGTATACGAAGTTTGGTGTTGATAAACTAAAAATTGAAATTTAAGTGAATATTTAAGTGTTTTTAAAATTATGCTAATTTCAAAAAAATTTAAGTAGGCGGAGCTAAGGATTCCAATTGGGTTATTTGTAGAGCAGGTCCACCCGGATATGTTTGCAAAATGTCAGGTCATTCGGAGTTATGGTGGGACTTTGTGAATTTTTCCAAAATGGAATTGAAATAGGTGGCGCTAGCGAGCAGGTTGGACAATTTGAACTAATTGACTCCAAAATATCAAATTTTTCACCGATCCTGGCGTCCGTGCAAAATTATACAACTTTTTCAGCATCCTAAAGGCCTGAAAACAAGGATTCCGTAATTATATAATAATAATAATAATACCACGAATAACAATAGGTATCCTTGCACTTCATGCTAGGACACCGTTGGGTCCTAGCACTCTCGTGCTCGGGCCCTAATAATACCACGAATAACAATAGGTATCCTTGCACTTCGTGCTAGGACGCCGTTGGGTCCTAGCACATCGTGCTCGGGCCCTAATTAAAACTGCGGTCGCACTTGTGCGCGCAGTGATGAGCGGGCCCTCGCGTCCGTGCGCCTGTCGGGGAGGGTTGCTGGTCCCCCCCCTCAGTCCTCCGAGATGAGCCGTTTGTCATGTCTCTAAATTGTTTACCTGACTTTGCGTTCCTTTGTTTCTGACCAGGAAATCTTAGGCATGTGCGCCAACTGTGTTAGGGTTAGGGTTAACCCTAACCCTAACCCTATATGCCGACAATGAAGAATAAACATATTTATAACTAGTTTAGCTAGCTCCAGAGGTAGATGGAATAGCTAAGTGTGTTTGGTCTAACTGTTGGTGTGTGTTTTGCTCAGCTCCGAAGTCCGTCACAGCAACAATTAAAATGTAAACCTAAGACGCAAAGAAGTGCACGATAACAGATAAATATATAACAACCACAATGTAGATTCAATAATATGAGAGAAGTTGTAGATTAAGTGTAGACAGTATTTCAAATAAAGACAATGCAATGTAATAAGTATATACAGTATATGCAAAATGACAAGTACTATATGGCACACAGATGTAATGTTTTAATTATAAGTAAAAGTATGTAAGGCTGAAGTGACAGCAGTGATGAGCTCTACACGTCTACACTCATACGTCTGTACTGCAGTCAGCGGAGGTTTGGGTGGATGATGTTCCTGAGCGCTGTTCAGGCTTGCTTTATCCAGCACCTCAGGTGGCAGCTCTGTCCTTCTGATTTGCCGTGCACTTTTCAAAGTAAGGGTCGTTCCCCAGCAGATCCATTTCTCCAGAATTGTGGTAATCACAGAGAAAACAAGAGATCATAATAAAGACATGGTTGCTAAAGCATGATTGAACAATGTAACTGTAAGCCTTATAGACAGAGAAAGTGTTTGTGTGGGGGAGGGGGGTGTGTTTATTTGTAGGCTTTATGAGATTTTTCATGAAACCATATGGTGCTTCACTTAATAAATACAAGGGCTGTAGCCTAATATTTATATTTATTATATGCTTTAGGAGCTGTTTGTGTTTTTTGTAGAACGTGTAGGTGTGTGTTGTAGAACGTGTAGGTGTGTCTGTGTGTTTGTGAGCGTTGATGTGCGAGGCAGACAGGCAGGTTTCAGTAGCTTATCTGACATATAAATGGTCCAAAAAGGTATATTCTCCGTTAGCTTACGAGGTCCTCGATTCAGCTAGCAACTAATTTCTTCACAATTTAGCATCACATTGGATATGGGCAGAATTTGTGCTGGATTGGAATGTTTTGGAACATTTCCCTAGGAGGACTTTGCTAAAATGTGCTTAAAATGCATGAGAAACGTACATTTTTCAAAATGGCTGACTTTCTGGGGGGCGGGGCTAATAAAAGCCAATTTGAAATATGTGTGAAATCATAATAGCAATATGTATACAGCGTTTCGTGAATATCGGAATAACTATATCCGAGTAGTTTAGAATAATTTGCGACATGTAAATCGTCAAAAATGGTGATACTCCGGTGATACTGTATACTGAGTTTGGTGTTGAAAAACCAACATTTGAAATTTAAGTGAATATTTAACTGTTTTTAAAATTATGCTAATTTAAAAAAAATAAAGTAGGCGGAGCTTAGGGTTCTAATGTGATTATATCAAGAGCAGGTCCACCCGGATATGTTCGCAAAATATCAGGTCATTCGGAGTTACGGTGCGACTTTGGGAATTTTTTGCAATTTTTTTTTTTGATAGGTGGCGCTAGTGAGCAGGTTGGAATATTTAACCCATTGACTCCAGAATATCAAATTTTTCACCGGTCCTGGCGTCCGTGCAAAATTATACAACTTTTTCAGCATCCTAAAGGCCTGAAAACAAGGATTCCGGAAATATATAATAATAATAATAATAATACCACGAATAACAATAGGTATCCTTGCACTTCGTGCTAGGACGCCGTTGGGTCCTAGCACATCGTGCTCGGGCCCTAATAATAATAATAATAATACCACGAATAACAATAGGTATCCTCGCACTTCGTGCTAGGACGCCGTTGGGTCCTAGCACATTGTGCTCGGGCCCTAATAATACCACGAATAACAATAGGTATCCTTGCACTTCGTGCTAGGACGCCGTTGGGTCCTAGCACATCGTGCTCGGGCCCTAATAATACCACGAATAACAATAGGTATCCTTGCACTTCGTGCTAGGACGCCGTTGGGTCCTAGCACTCTCGTGCTCGGGCCCTAATAATAATAATAATTAAAACTGCGGTCGCACTTGTGCGCGCAGTGATGAGCGGGCCCTCGCGTCCGTGCGCCTGTCGGGGAGGGTTGCTGGTCCCCCCCCTCAGTCCTCCGAGATGAGCCGTTTGTCATGTCTCTAAATTGTTTACCTGACTTTGCGTTCCTTTATTTCTGACCAGGAAATCTTAGGCATGTGCGCCAACTGCGTTGGTACCATTTTTCCTGCATCAACCAGGTAGCGATATGCCGACAGTGAAGAATAAACATATTTATAACTAGTTTAGCTAGTTCCAGAGGTAGATGGAATAGCTAAGTGTGTTTGGTCTAACTGTTAGTGTGTGTTTTGCTCAGCTCCGCAGTCCGTCACAGCAACAATTAAAATGTAAACCTAAGACGCAAAGAAGTGCAAGATAACAGATAAATATATAACAACCACAATGTAGATTCAATAATATGAGAGAAGTTGTAGATTAAGTGTAGACAGTATTTCAAATAAAGACAATGCAATGTAATAAGTATATACAGTATATGCAAAATGACAAGTACTATATGGCACACAGATGTAATGTTTTAACTTTGCAAAAATGTGCTTAAAATGCATGAGAAACGCACATTTTTCAAAATGGCTGACTTTCTGGGGGGCGGGGCTAATAAAAGCCAATTTGAAATATGTGTGCAATCATAATAGCAATATGTATACAGCGTTTAATGAATATCGGAATAACTATATCCGAGTAGTTTGGAGTAATTTGCGACATGTAAATCGTCAAAAATTGTGTATTCGCTGTTAGCTTACGACCTCCACGAGTAATTTTTCAAAAATGTGCTCCTCAATTAAGTATCATATTGTATAGGGGCTGAACCTGTCCTGCATTGGAATTTTTCCGATCATTCCCCTAGGAGGAGTTTGCAAGAACGTGCGTAAAATGGCTGAAAAACGCACACATTTAAAAATGGCCGACTTTCTGGGGGGCGGGGCTAATGGAAGGCAATTTGAAATATGTGTGCAATGATAATAGCAATATGTATACAGCGTTTCGTGAATATCGGAATAACTATATCCGAGTAGTTTAGAGTAATTTGCGACATGTAAATCGTCAAAAATGGTGTATTCACTGTTAGCTTACGACCTCCACGAGTAATTTTTCAAAAATGTGCTCCTCAATTAAGTATCATATGGGATAGGGGCTAAACCTGTCCTGCATTGGAATTTTTCCGATCATTTCCCTAGGAGGAGTTCGCAAGAACGTGCGTAAAATGGCTGAAAAACACACATTTTTCAAAATGGCCTACTTTCTGGGGGGCGGAGCTAATGAAAGGCAATTTGAAATATGTGTGCAATCATAATAACAATATGTACACAGCGTGTCGTGAATATCGGAATAACCATATCCGAGTAGTTTAGAGTAATTTGCGACATGTAAATCGTCAACAATGGTGTATTCGCTGTTAGCTTACGACCTCCACGAGTAATTTTTCAAAAATGTGCTCCTCAATTAAGTATCATATGGGATAGGGGCTAAACCTGTCCTGCATTGGAATTTTTCTGATCATTCCCCTAGGAGGAGTTCGCAAGAACGTGCGTAAAATGGCTGAAAAACGCACATATTTCAAAATGGCCGACTTTTTGTGGGGCGGGGCTAATGCAATGTATTTACAAATATATCCGCAATTCCATGAGAAATGTCTGTGCCAAAATTCGTGAAGTTTTGAGAAACTATATGTGACTACCACACAATAGGGGGCGCTAGTGAGCAGTTTTTTTGAAAATGTACGTTTTTTTTTTACATTTTCGAAAAGGTCCTGGGCTCTGACGTGTGTCCCAAGTTTTGCGTCCGAAGCTCATTTTATGCTATCGCAATTTAAAAATAATGTATAGACCACGCCCACATTCTGAATTTGTTGGGACACTTTGAATCTAAGTTCGTAGTCGCCCAGTGAGTATGTGTAAATAAAAAACAAAAAGATTAGTCCATCCACTCTTGAGTTATAAATTGGTGGTGTTTTTGGCGCCCCCTATAGTCCAAAATAAAAATACTTTGGTGTGCCTATTCCCCAATACAGACTCAACGTTTCCACCAAAAGCTGTGATGTTTGGATACATTGTTGATGAATTATGATCATTTCTTTCTAAGCCCCGCCTTCTTTGCGAGTACGTTTTAATTCATGGCGGACATATTTATCGTTTGAACATGCTCATCTCCTAGGGTAATGTGTCTGACCCTCCGGTGATACTGTATACTGAGTTTGGTGTTGAAAAACCAACATTTGAAATTTAAGTGAATATTTAACTGTTTTTAAAATTATGCTAATTTAAATAAAAATAAAGTAGGCGGAGCTTAGGGTTCTAATGTGATTATATCAAGAGCAGGTCCACCCGGATATGTTCGCAAAATATCAGGTCATTCGGAGTTACGGTGCGACTTTGGGAATTTTTTGCAATTTTTTTTTTTGATAGGTGGCGCTAGTGAGCAGGTTGGAATATTTAACCCATTGACTCCAGAATATCACATTTTTCACCGGTCCTGGCGTCCGTGCAAAATTATACAACTTTTTCAGCATCCTAAAGGCCTGAAAACAAGGATTCCGGAAATATATAATAATAATAATAATAATACCACGAATAACAATAGGTATCCTCGCACTTCGTGCTAGGACGCCGTTGGGTCCTAGCACATCGTGCTCGGGCCCTAATAATACCACGAATAACAATAGGTATCCTTGCACTTCGTGCTAGGACGCCGTTGGGTCCTAGCACATCGTGCTCGGGCCCTAATAATACCACGAATAACAATAGGTATCCTTGCACTTCGTGCTAGGACGCCGTTGGGTCCTAGCACTCTCGTGCTCGGGCCCTAATAATAATAATAATTAAAACTGCGGTCGCACTTGTGCGCGCAGTGATGAGCGGGCCCTCGCGTCCGTGCGCCTGTCGGGGAGGGTTGCTGGTCCCCCCCCTCAGTCCTCCGAGATGAGCCGTTTGTCATGTCTCTAAATTGTTTACCTGACTTTGCGTTCCTTTATTTCTGACCAGGAAATCTTAGGCATGTGCGCCAACTGCGTTGGTACCATTTTTCCTGCATCAACCAGGTAGCGATATGCCGACAGTGAAGAATAAACATATTTATAACTAGTTTAGCTAGTTCCAGAGGTAGATGGAATAGCTAAGTGTGTTTGGTCTAACTGTTAGTGTGTGTTTTGCTCAGCTCCGCAGTCCGTCACAGCAACAATTAAAATGTAAACCTAAGACGCAAAGAAGTGCAAGATAACAGATAAATATATAACAACCACAATGTAGATTCAATAATATGAGAGAAGTTGTAGATTAAGTGTAGACAGTATTTCAAATAAAGACAATGCAATGTAATAAGTATATACAGTATATGCAAAATGACAAGTACTATATGGCACACAGATGTAATGTTTTAACTTTGCAAAAATGTGCTTAAAATGCATGAGAAACGCACATTTTTCAAAATGGCTGACTTTCTGGGGGGCGGGGCTAATAAAAGCCAATTTGAAATATGTGTGCAATCATAATAGCAATATGTATACAGCGTTTAATGAATATCGGAATAACTATATCCGAGTAGTTTGGAGTAATTTGCGACATGTAAATCGTCAAAAATTGTGTATTCGCTGTTAGCTTACGACCTCCACGAGTAATTTTTCAAAAATGTGCTCCTCAATTAAGTATCATATTGTATAGGGGCTGAACCTGTCCTGCATTGGAATTTTTCCGATCATTCCCCTAGGAGGAGTTTGCAAGAACGTGCGTAAAATGGCTGAAAAACGCACACATTTAAAAATGGCCGACTTTCTGGGGGGCGGGGCTAATGGAAGGCAATTTGAAATATGTGTGCAATCATAATAGCAATATGTATACAGCGTTTCGTGAATATCGGAATAACTATATCCGAGTAGTTTAGAGTAATTTGCGACATGTAAATCGTCAAAAATGGTGTATTCACTGTTAGCTTACGACCTCCACGAGTAATTTTTCAAAAATGTGCTCCTCAATTAAGTATCATATGGGATAGGGGCTAAACCTGTCCTGCATTGGAATTTTTCCGATCATTCCCCTAGGAGGAGTTCGCAAGAACGTGCGTAAAATGGCTGAAAAACACACATTTTTCAAAATGGCCGACTTTCTGGGGGGCGGGGCTAATGGAAGGCAATTTGAAATATATGTGAAATCATAATAGCAATATGTATACAGCGTTTCGTGAATATCGGAATAACTATATCCGAGTAGTTTAGAGTAATTTGCGACATGTAAATCGTCACAAATGGTGTATTCGCTGTTAGCTTACGACCTCCACGAGTAATTTTTCAAAAATGTGCTCCTCAATTAAGTATCATATGGGATAGGGGCTAAACCTGTCCTGCATTGGAATTTTTCCGATCATTCCCCTAGGAGGAGTTCGCAAGAATGTGCGTAAAATGGCTGAAAAACGCACATATTTCAAAATGGCCGACTTTTTGTGGGGCGGGGCTAATGCAATGTATTTACAAATATATCCGCAATTCCATGAGAAATGTCTGTGCCAAAATTCGTGAAGTTTTGAGAAACTATATGTGACTACCACACAATAGGGGGCGCTAGTGAGCAGTTTTTTTGAAAATGTACGTTTTTTTTTTACATTTTCGAAAAGGTCCTGGGCTCTGACGTGTGTCCCAAGTTTTGCGTCCGAAGCTCATTTTATGCTATCGCAATTTAAAAATAATGTATAGGCCACGCCCACATTCTGAATTTGTTGGGACACTTTGAATCTAAGTTCGTAGTCGCCCAGTGAGTATGTGTAAATAAAAAACAAAAAGATTAGTCCATCCACTCTTGAGTTATAAATTGGTGGTGTTTTTGGCGCCCCCTATAGTCCAAAATAAAAATACTTTGGTGTGCCTATTCCCCAATACAGACTCAACGTTTCCACCAAAAGCTGTGATGTTTGGATACATTGTTGATGAATTATGATCATTTCTTTCTAAGCCCCGCCTTCTTTGCGAGTACGTTTTAATTCATGGCGGACATATTTATCGTTTGAACATGCTCATCTCCTAGGGTAATGTGTCTGACCCTCCGGTGATACTGTATACTGAGTTTGGTGTTGAAAAACCAACATTTGAAATTTAAGTGAATATTTAACTGTTTTTAAAATTATGCTAATTTAAATAAAAATAAAGTAGGCGGAGCTTAGGGTTCTAATGTGATTATATCAAGAGCAGGTCCACCCGGATATGTTCGCAAAATATCAGGTCATTCGGAGTTACGGTGCGACTTTGGGAATTTTTTGCAATTTTTTTTTTTGATAGGTGGCGCTAGTGAGCAGGTTGGAATATTTAACCCATTGACTCCAGAATATCACATTTTTCACCGGTCCTGGCGTCCGTGCAAAATTATACAACTTTTTCAGCATCCTAAAGGCCTGAAAACAAGGATTCCGGAAATATATAATAATAATAATAATAATACCACGAATAACAATAGGTATCCTTGCACTTCGTGCTAGGACGCCGTTGGGTCCTAGCACATCGTGCTCGGGCCCTAATAATAATAATAATACCACGAATAACAATAGGTATCCTCGCACTTCGTGCTAGGACGCCGTTGGGTCCTAGCACATCGTGCTCGGGCCCTAATAATACCACGAATAACAATAGGTATCCTTGCACTTCGTGCTAGGACGCCGTTGGGTCCTAGCACATCGTGCTCGGGCCCTAATAATACCACGAATAACAATAGGTATCCTTGCACTTCGTGCTAGGACGCCGTTGGGTCCTAGCACTCTCGTGCTCGGGCCCTAATAATAATAATAATTAAAACTGCGGTCGCACTTGTGCGCGCAGTGATGAGCGGGCCCTCGCGTCCGTGCGCCTGTCGGGGAGGGTTGCTGGTCCCCCCCCTCAGTCCTCCGAGATGAGCCGTTTGTCATGTCTCTAAATTGTTTACCTGACTTTGCGTTCCTTTATTTCTGACCAGGAAATCTTAGGCATGTGCGCCAACTGCGTTGGTACCATTTTTCCTGCATCAACCAGGTAGCGATATGCCGACAGTGAAGAATAAACATATTTATAACTAGTTTAGCTAGTTCCAGAGGTAGATGGAATAGCTAAGTGTGTTTGGTCTAACTGTTAGTGTGTGTTTTGCTCAGCTCCGCAGTCCGTCACAGCAACAATTAAAATGTAAACCTAAGACGCAAAGAAGTGCAAGATAACAGATAAATATATAACAACCACAATGTAGATTCAATAATATGAGAGAAGTTGTAGATTAAGTGTAGACAGTATTTCAAATAAAGACAATGCAATGTAATAAGTATATACAGTATATGCAAAATGACAAGTACTATATGGCACACAGATGTAATGTTTTAACTTTGCAAAAATGTGCTTAAAATGCATGAGAAACGCACATTTTTCAAAATGGCTGACTTTCTGGGGGGCGGGGCTAATAAAAGCCAATTTGAAATATGTGTGCAATCATAATAGCAATATGTATACAGCGTTTAATGAATATCGGAATAACTATATCCGAGTAGTTTGGAGTAATTTGCGACATGTAAATCGTCAAAAATTGTGTATTCGCTGTTAGCTTACGACCTCCACGAGTAATTTTTCAAAAATGTGCTCCTCAATTAAGTATCATATTGTATAGGGGCTGAACCTGTCCTGCATTGGAATTTTTCCGATCATTCCCCTAGGAGGAGTTTGCAAGAACGTGCGTAAAATGGCTGAAAAACGCACAAATTTAAAAATGGCCGACTTTCTGGGGGGCGGGGCTAATGGAAGGCAATTTGAAATATGTGTGCAATCATAATAGCAATATGCATACAGCGTTTCGTGAATATCGGAATAACTATATCCGAGTAGTTTAGAGTAATTTGCGACATGTAAATCGTCAAAAATTGTGTATTCACTGTTAGCTTACGACCTCCACGAGAATTTTTTCAAAAATGTGCTCCTCAATTAACTATCATATGGGATAGGGGCTAAACCTGTCCTGCATTGGAATTTTTCCGATCATTCCCCTAGGAGGAGTTCGCAAGAACGTGCGTAAAATGGCTGAAAAACGCACATTTTTCAAAATGGCCGACTTTCTGGGGGGCGGGGCTAATGGAAGGCAATTTGAAATATATGTGAAATCATAATAGCAATATGTATACAGCGTTTCGTGAATATCGGAATAACTATATCCGAGTAGTTTAGAGTAATTTGCGACATGTAAATCGTCACAAATGGTGTATTCGCTGTTAGCTTACGACCTCCACGAGTACTTTTTCAAAAATGTGCTCCTCAATTAAGTATCATATGGGATAGGGGCTAAACCTGTCCTGCATTGGAATTTTTCCGATCATTCCCCTAGGAGGAGTTCGCAAGAACGTGCGTAAAACGGCTGAAAAACACACATTTTTCAAAATGGCCTACTTTCTGGGGGGCGGAGCTAATGAAAGGCAATTTGAAATATGTGTGCAATCATAATAACAATATGTACACAGCGTGTCGTGAATATCGGAATAACCATATCCGAGTAGTTTAGAGTAATTTGCGACATGTAAATCGTCAACAATGGTGTATTCGCTGTTAGCTTACGACCTCCACGAGTAATTTTTCAAAAATGTGCTCCTCAATTAAGTATCATATGGGATAGGGGCTAAACCTGTCCTGCATTGGAATTTTTCCGATCATTCCCCTAGGAGGAGTTCGCAAGAACGTGCGTAAAATGGCTGAAAAACGCACATATTTCAAAATGGCCGACTTTTTGTGGGGCGGGGCTAATGCAATGTATTTACAAATATATCCGCAATTCCATGAGAAATGTCTGTGCCAAAATTCGTGAAGTTTTGAGAAACTATATGTGACTACCACACAATAGGGGGCGCTAGTGAGCAGTTTTTTTGAAAATGTACGTTTTTTTTTTACATTTTCGAAAAGGTCCTGGGCTCTGACGTGTGTCCCAAGTTTTGCATCCGAAGCTCATTTTATGCTATCGCAATTTAAAAATAATGTATAGGCCACGCCCACATTCTGAATCTGTTGGGACACTTTGAATCTAAGTTCGTAGTCGCCCAGTGAGTATGTGTAAATAAAAAACAAAAAGATTAGTCCATCCACTCTTGAGTTATAAATTGGTGGTGTTTTTGGCGCCCCCTATAGTCCAAAATAAAAATACTTTGGTGTGCCTATTCCCCAATACAGACTCAACGTTTCCACCAAAAGCTGTGATGTTTGGATACATTGTTGATGAATTATGATCATTTCTTTCTAAGCCCCGCCTTCTTTGCGAGTACGTTTTAATTCATGGCGGACATATTTATCGTTTGAACATGCTCATCTCCTAGGGTAATGTGTCTGACCCTCCGGTGATACTGTATACTGAGTTTGGTGTTGAAAAACCAACATTTGAAATTTAAGTGAATATTTAACTGTTTTTAAAATTATGCTAATTTAAATAAAAATAAAGTAGGCGGAGCTTAGGGTTCTAATGTGATTATATCAAGAGCAGGTCCACCCGGATATGTTCGCAAAATATCAGGTCATTCGGAGTTACGGTGCGACTTTGGGAATTTTTTGCATATTTTTTTTTTGATAGGTGGCGCTAGTGAGCAGGTTGGAATATTTAACCCATTGATTCCAGAATATCAAATTTTTCACCGGTCCTGGCGTCCGTGCAAAATTATACAACTTTTTCAGCATCCTAAAGGCCTGAAAACAAGGATTCCGGAAATATATAATAATAATAATTAAAACTGCGGTCGCACTTGTGCGCGCAGTGATGAGCGGGCCCTCGCGTCCGTGCGCCTGTCGGGGAGGGTTGCTGGTCCCCCCCCTCAGTCCTCCGAAATGAGCCGTTTGTCATCCCTCTAAATTGTTTACCTGACTTTGCGTTCCTTTGTTTCTGACCAGGAAAACTTAGGCATGTGCGCCAACTGTGTTGGTACCATTTTTCCTGCATCAACCAGGTAGCGATATGCCGACAGTGAAGAATACACATTTATAACTAGTGTAGCTAGTTCCAGAGGTAGATGGAATAGCTAAGTGTGTTTGGTCTAACTGTTAGTGTGTGTTTTGCTCAGCTCCGCAGTCCGTCACAGCAACAATTAAAATGTAAACCTAAGACGCAAAGAAGTGCAAGATAACAGATAAATATATAACAACCACAATGTAGATTCAATAATATGAGAGAAGTTGTAGATTAAGTGTAGACAGTATTTCAAATAAAGACAATGCAATGTAATAAGTATATACAGTATATGCAAAATGACAAGTACTATATGGCACACAGATGTAATGTTTTAATTATAAGTAAAAGTATGTAAGGCTGAAGTGACAGCAGTGATGAGCTCTACACGTCTACACTCATACGTCTGTACTGCAGTCAGTGGAGGTTTGGGTGGATGATGTTCCTGAGCGCTGTTCAGGCTTGCTTTATCCAGCACCTCAGGTGGCAGCTCTGTCCTTCTGATTTGCCGTGCACTTTTCAAAGTAAGGGTCGTTCCCCAGCAGATCCATTTCTCCAGAATTGTGGTAATCACAGAGAAAACAAGAGATCATAATAAAGACATGGTTGCTAAAGCATGATTGAACAATGTAACTGTAAGCCTTATAGACAGAGAAAGTGTTTGTGTGGGGGAGGGGGTGTGTGTTTATTTGTAGGCTTTAGGAGATTTTTCATGAAACCATATGGTGCTTCACTTAATAAATACAAGGGCTGTAGCCTAATATTTATATTTATTATATGCTTTAGGAGCTGTTTGTGTTTGTTGTAGAACGTGTAGGTGTGTGTTGTAGAACGTGTAGGTGTGTCTGTGTGTTTGTGAGCGTTGATGTGCGAGGCAGACAGGCAGGTTTCAGTAGCTTATCTGACATATAAATGGTCCAAAAAGGTATATTCTCCGTTAGCTTACGAGGTCCTCGATTCAGCTAGCAACTAATTTCTTCACAATTTAGCATCACATTGGATATGGGCAGAATTTGTGCTGGATTGGAATTTTTTGGAACATTTCCCTAGGAGGACTTTGCTCAAATGTGCTTAAAATGCATGAGAAACGCACATTTTTCAAAATAGCTGACTTTCTGGGGGGCGGAGCTAATGGAAGGCAATTTGAAATATGTGTGCAATCATAATAGCAATATGTATACAGCGTTTCGTCAATATCGGAATAACTATATCCGAGTAGTTTGGAGTAATTTGCGACATGTAAATCGTCAAAAATGGTGTATTCGCTGTTAGCTTACGACCTCCACGAGTAATTTTTCAAAAATGTGCTGCTCAATTAAGTATCATATGGGATAGGGGCTAAACCTGTCCTGCATTGGAATTTTTCCGATCATTCCCCTAGGAGGAGTTTGCAAGAACGTGCGTAAAATGGCTGAAAAACGCACATATTTCAAAATGGGCAACTTTCTGGGGGGGCGGGGCTAATAGAATGTATGTACAATGTATGTACAAATGTATGTGCCAAAATTCATGAAGTTCTGAGACTTATATGTGACTACCACACAATAGGGGGCGCTAGTGAGCAATATTTTTGAAAAATTACGTTTTTTTTATACATTCTTGAAAAGGTCGTGGGCTGTGATGCGTGTCCCAAGTTTTGCGTACCGAAACACATTTAAGCACATCGTCATAAAAAAAAAAGTACAGGCCACGCCCACAATTATCATTCGTTGTGACACTTTCAATATAAGTCCATACTCATCCCCAGAGTATGTCTAAAAAATAAAAAAAGATTTCGTCCATCATTTCACGAGTTATACATTTGTCATGTTTTTGGCGCCCCCTATAGTCCAAAATGGATATTACTTTGTGTGCTTCTTCCCCAATACAGACTGAACCTTACCACCAAAATGTATGTTTTTTTGGTACATTGTTGATGAATTATGAGCATTTCTATCTAAGCCCCGCCTTTTTGCGAACACGTTTAGAGTACTGACGGCCACATTTATCGACTGAACATGCTCATTCCCTAGGATAATCTGCCTGACCCTCCAGCGATACTGTATACTGAGTTTGGTGTTGAAAAACCAAAATTTGAAATTTAAGTGAATATTTCACTGTTTTTAACATTATGGTAATTAAAAAAAAATGAAGGAGGTGGAGCTTTCGGGTTACGGGACATAATATGTAGAGTAGGTCCACCCGAATAAGTGGGCAAAATTTCAGGTAATTCTGAGTTACGGTGCCACTTTGTAAAGGTTTCCAAAAATGGAAATGTAGTAGTTTGGATGAATTTGTGACATGTAAATCGTCAAAAATGGTGTATTCGCTGTTAGCTTACGACCTCCACGAGTAATTTTTCAAAAATGTGCTCCTCAATTAAGTATCATATGGGATAGGGGCTGAACCTGTCCTGCATTGGAATTTTTCCGATCATTCCCCTAGGAGGAGTTTGCAAGAACGTGCGTAAAATGGCAGAAAAACGCACATTTTTCAAAATGGCTGACTTTCTGGGGGGCGGGGCTAATGGAAGGCAATTTGAAATATGTGTGCAATCATAATAGCAATATGTATACAGCGTTTCTTGAATATCGGAATAACTATATCCGAGTGGTTTGGAGTAATTTGCGACATGTAAATCGTCAACAATGGTGTATTCGCTGTTAGCTTACGACCTCCACGAGTCATTTTTCAAAAATGTGCTCCTCAATTAAGTATCGTATGGGATAGGGGCTAAACCTGTCCTGCATTGGAATTGTTCCGATCATTCCCCTAGGAGGAGTTCGCAAGAACGTGCGTAAAATGGCTGAAAAACGCACATTTTTCAAAATGGCCGACTTTCTGGGGGGCGGAGCTAAGGAAAGGCAATTTGAAATATGTGTGCAATCATAATAGCAATATGTATACAGCGTTTCGTGAATATCGGAATAACTATATCCGAGTAGTTTAGAGTAATTTGCGACATGTAAATCGTCAACAATGGTGTATTCACTGTTAGCTTACGACCTCCACGAGTAATTTTTCAAAAATGTGCTCCTCAATTAAGTATCATATGGGATAGGGGCTAAACCTGTCCTGCATTGGAATTTTTCCGATCATTCCCCTAGGAGGAGTTCGCAAAACGTGCGTAAAATGGCTGAAAAACGCACATATTTCAAAATGGCCGACTTTTTGTGGGGCGGGGCTAATGGAATGTATGTACAAATATATCCGCAATTCCATGAGAAATGTCTGTGCCAAAATTCGTGAAGTTTTGAGAAACTATATGTGACTACCACACAATAGGGGGCGCTAGTGAACAGTTTTTTTGAAAATGTACGTTTTTTTTTTACATTTTAGAAAAGGTCCTGGGCTCTGACGTGTGTCCCAAGTTTTGCGTCCGAAGCTCATTTTATGCTATCGCAATTTAAAAATAATGTATAGGCCACGCCCACATTCTGAATTTGTTGCGACACTTTGAATCTAAGTTCGTAGTTGCCCCGAGAGTATGTGGTAACAAAAAACAAAAAGATTAGTCCATCCGCTCTTGAGTTATAAATTGGTGGTGTTTTTAGCACCCCCTATAGTCCAAAATGAAAATACTTTGGTGTGCCTATTCCCCAAGACAGACTCAACGTTTCCACCAAAATCTGTGATGTTTGGATACATTGTTGATGAATTATGATCATTTCTTTCTAAGCCCCGCCTTTTTGCGAGTACGTTTTAATTCATGGCGGAAATAATTATCGTTTGAACATGCTCATCTCCTAGGGTAATGTGTATGACCCTCCGGAAATACTGTATACGAAGTTTGGTGTTGATAAACTAAAAATTGAAATTTAAGTGAATATTTAAGTGTTTTGAAAATTATGCTAATTTAAAAAAAAATAAAGTAGGCGGAGCTAAAGATTCCAATTGGATTATTTGTAGAGCAGGTCCACCCGGATATGTTTGCAAAATGTCAGGTCATTCGGAGTTACGGTGGGACTTTGTGAATTTTTCCAAAATGGAATTGAAATAGGTGGCGCTAGCGAGCAGGTTGGACAATTTGAACTCATTGACTCCAGAATATCAAATTTTTCACCGGTCCTGGCGTCCGTGCAAAATTATACAACTTTTTCAGCATCCTAAAGGCCTGAAAACAAGGATTCCGTAATTATATAATAATAATAATAATACCACGAATAACAATAGGTATCCTTGCACTTCGTGCTAGGACGCCGTTGGGTCCTAGCACTCTCGTGCTCGGGCCCTAATAATAATACCACGAATAACAATAGGTATCCTTGCACTTCGTGCTAGGACGCCGTTGGGTCCTAGCACATCGTGCTCGGGCCCTAATAATACCACGAATAACAATAGGTATCCTCGCACTTCGTGCTAGGACGCCGTTGGGTCCTAGCACATCGTGCTCGGGCCCTAATAATACCACGAATAACAATAGGTATCCTTGCACTTCGTGCTAGGACGCCGTTGGGTCCTAGCACATCGTGCTCGGGCCCTAATAATTCCACGAATAACAATAGGTATCCTCGCACTTCGTGCTAGGACGCCGTTGGGTCCTAGCACATCGTGCTCGGGCCCTAATAATAATACCACGAATAACAATAGGTATCCTTGCACTTCGTGCTAGGACGCCGTTGGGTCCTAGCACATCGTGCTCGGGCCCTAATTAATTAGCAGGGTGTTAGACCCACACATTGGGCCCAAAGGCTCTTTGCTGACGCCCATAAACATCCTGAACACAGCAAAATAAAATTGTATTTATAGTTATTAAACTGTACAAATCTGCAGTGCAGTGATTTTTTTTCCATTTGCCTGGTATTGACTACCAGCTGGTAGATAATGTGTTTCAAACTTTATTTTTTACCATTTCACTTACTGTTCAGTGTTTTTACTTGTAGTATATTATTAAAATAAAAAAGCTTTCTTTCTCTGATATGCTGCCTATAGTGTTTGTTCTACTGTGCTTTATAGCCTGGTATTGACTTCAGTTATCCATTTCGCTTTATTCCCATGTCTGTTGCATATAATTAGTGGATGAATGTATGTGTTATGTTGATAGTTTATAGACTTTCTACTGTTCTCAACTGTTTTTCACTTTAATTGGATACCCCTAACACATGCCTACAAACGCTTAGTGGAGAACCTACTAAAAGTATACTGATAGTCAACTCTAGATTAGTTGACGATCAACAGATAGTCAACTAAACTCTAAAGTTGCTTATCTGTTGATCATCAACTAATGCTTAATGTAATAGTCAACTAAACTTTAAAGTTGCTTATCTGTTTATCATCAATTAATGGTTAATGTAATAGTCAACTAAACTTTAGTTGCTTATCTGTTGATCATCAACTAATGGTTAATGTATATTCTACTGGCAGTTAGTTGAATGCATGTTACTTGTCTGTTGAAACAGTGTTGTTGAATGTCAACTGATGACTTATAGAGTGTTAACTATGGACTATCAAAATAAAGTGTTACCCACCAAGCCGATTTCGGCCGTCGATGAGCGTCCTGACGCCCTACTCAGTTGGTGTGTCCCGCACCGTCGTGTTTTTTCGTCCGTCTCAGCAGCGGAGGCTGTCGGCAAAAGAAATCACTCTGATTGGCTCAGCTTAGCGAATCAGTGCATGAAAAGCGAAACGGAAGTTAGGTACGCAGAAAAACAATTAAGAAGGCACACACAGACGGCTATTATTTTTCAAGGGCTGATACCGCAGTATCGCACTAAACATGTTTTCGATAAGTCGCTATGTGAAACAGTCTGTGATGGACGAGAGTGAAAATGGAACGCACACGCTATTTGTTGTTTGTATATATCACGCAGTCTGTCTTCCGGTTGCCTCTTTTGAAGGACGAATACACACTACCGCCGCCCGCTGGTAAGGAGAGTTATTGCCACTCACGCTTGCTGTGTGTTCCAGTGCGACTTTTTGGCCAAGATGCAGGAGACGTGCAGGCGACACAACAGTCGGGTCCGTCGGGACGTATTCTTTGGTGTCAGTTTGGTGTGTCAGGGCCTTAACATTTCAAAGTTCTCCTTCCAGAAGGATTTTCTCTCCTAAACTCTCTCCTCCCCTGCCTGGATCGCCTCCATTTGACGCCTTATTTACTTTATTAACATAGTGACATTTCGCTCTTCCATCGGCTAGAGCTCCAACACATGAGGCTAAGTGGTGGGACAACTATAAGTGGTTGACCAGTCATAACAGAGCCGACAGCTAACAAATCAGAGCAGACTGGGCTCTGGTTTCAGACAGAGGGTGAAAAGAGGTGCTGCAGCATAGGCCGTATGAGAAAATAGAGACCTTTTTGAACATTAAAGCATGGAGACATGTCATAGCAGAGGCACAAAATACAAATATCAACGTGCATATGAGCATTATAGGGCCACTTTAAAGAAACACAGTGTTTTGTGTTCAAATTATGACTTTGGTGAAATTATGGGAAAGGGAATAGAATATTAAAAGAAACCGATTTTAGGCTGATTTATTTTAGTGGAAAAGTACATAATGAATCACAAACAGGCTTTCCTGACACCTCTCAACCTCATCAAGAAAGCACTGTTTAACTTCCTTGAAAGTTAATCTAATGATTCTTAAATGTAAGAAGAAAGTACAAGTAATGCAAGCATCTGAACCAAAGGCAAGACTCTCAAGGAAGACAACATGTTCTTTCTGGATGAATTGATGGAGCTGCTCAAATGCAGTATTCTAACGAGCTAAAGTGATTTTGAAAGACAGTCTTAGAAGTATTAATGAAGCTGAAAAGTGCCTCATGGGAATATATCAGGACACACAATAAAAGGAACTGCTGAAAGTAGTATTATCCTAAAGAAATGATGAACACAAACCATAGGGATAAGGAATAACTTATGTGGGATAAAATCATTGTCTACAGCCATCTCAACTGTTTAGGAACATTGATATCGACTTGGATTTTTACTTTGTATTCTAGAGAGGCAGTGGTTCTTGGTGGAAGTCACTTGTGCATAATATTCCATGTTATCTGAGAGCTGCACTGAAGCTTGGTTGAGTTAACACACTCTAACAAGCATTTGATCAATTAGTGCACTGGACTGTTGAGAGGGGAGAGGAGATTGATTCAACAACCTGGTATATAATGGTTACGTCTTGGGAATAGGGTCCTTCCATTAATATAATTATTGTTTTTATCAATTAGAGTGACATGAAATGTATTTCTATCAATACAGCTTAAAATTGCAGACATCAGGTATAAATGTTATGTGTATAGAGGAGATTACATAAATGCTCTTTTAGTTTTAGTTTATAGCAGAGAATAAAAAGGGCAGATGCCAACATTTTGAATACAGGCAAGTGATACTTTACTGTTTTCTCTCACAGCAGAACATGAGGAGCTTAACATTTTTAAAAGTTTAATACAGTTAATTAGGCTCGAACTAAATAAAGTGCTTGCATGGCGTATTAAGAGGCTTACTATCAAAAAGAGCCATTAGTGCTATTATAAAAAAGCTAAGGGAAAGTCACAACAGATCCATTTTAAATAAATCATATACTTTTGTTAATGACTACAAGCCCCTCCGTCCCTCAATCTAATTATCCTGAGAATACAAGCAACCACACAGGACTTAGTGATGGATTGGGCATTCTCTGGGTTCTGGCATTAAAGCCCAAGCTATAAAAGGAAAAACGAACTCCACATAGCATAATGGTTCCAAATATGAGAGACAGCTTTATTTTATGAAATATTTAAAGGCAAACTAGCATTGCTTTATTACTAACTTACAGAGAATCCAAAACACATTAGTAATGCCAGTCTTTGGTAATGCCCAAGGAAAACATCACTTTTCCCCCCATCCTTTAAAATGTTGTATAGAGCCCGCAGGATGTCTTACAACAACATTGACTGTAATGGCTATAGCTATCACAGAAAAACTAAGCATCATTTAGGATTTAGTTATGATAAATCTTAACTATGACTCTACACAGTTGGTTTCATCCAGCAGATTGTTATTGGAATTGGCTCCGAGATGCAATGCTGCTTTATTAGCCGCCAACCTCTGACCATTGGCAGAGAATAGACAGTCCTGTCAATTATGATCTGATATCAGGCAGATCAGATGTGTCTGAGGGATGTAAGCTGGAGTTAAACTGGAACTTGATAGGATTGAAAGCTGAGATTCTCTGAGAGGTAAGATATTAGTCGTTATAAAGCTATGCCAGCACCTGTTTATAAGCATAGCTAAATATATATATGGAATTAAACATAAAAGGATGAAAATGTATTTATATTATGATCTTTAATTAAAACATATTCGATAAGAAATAGCTGCAAATAATAAAAAAAAAGAGGTAGGGATGCTTTAACCTGAGTTCAGTAGTAATGAGTACTCATTTTGATATCAAGAATAGCTTTTTCTTTTTTTTTTAGTGCTGCCTGGTACATGGACCAAGGTATCAAATGAACAGCATGCCACAAACTTCAAGCAGATAATGTGTTCATCATAGGTTAATGCTAATGGGTGTCCAGGTCTGCAAACTAAGTCCCAACATGTTTTGATCTCTTGGAAATCACCAGTGGTATTCCATCCTGTCCAAAAAAATCCCATGTGTGTGGTGTTGGTTTGCTAGATCTTATTTAGTAGCCACCTTCCAAATACCCAGGGTCCTATAACTTAACAATCTGAAGTGATAATATATCAGTCACACAGGGGGAAAAAGGAATGAGATATGTGATTTTTGCAAATATATAGCGTCAAGGTTTTTAGTTGGATAGGTAGGTGTCTATGACTCAAACGTAATCATGCCTGGCTCTAGCTTTACTCTAGTTTTTAACCAAACCTTGTATTTAATATGTATGTCTTTGTGCTGGATTTAGGAGAGGAGGTGATGTTTCCATAAAAAAACGTTAAGCCATTTGCCAAAGTACATCATGGTAGAGGACAGGACTTCTTTAACAGATCAGGGGATCAAACCAATGCGTTTGACCATGACTTGTAAAGCAGCCCCTAACCTACAGTACCTTGAAACCCATCTGACAATTTATGTTGATTGATTCCTCCAAATTCCACCAAGTGGCCTGCACCTGATGTGCGCTGCATATTTTACTTTGATTTGACAATTTTTCTAGTTTTTTGGCTTGGCCTTAGGGTCCAGTGGTGAACTCTCATTCAATCTATTACAAGTGAACACAAATGTGATCCCAATACACTTTAAGCAGAAAAAGATTTGCAGTGAACCTGACATCTCTCATTCTTTTCCAACAATCCCCCATCAGGAAAAGTGTTTCCACCACTATAAAGACAATTAAAACCTGGCCTTTAGACTCCACAGCTGCAAGACTGTTTTAAGAACACCGACTGGGGGGTTTTCGAACATGAGGACCTGGAACAGTACACATCAGCGGTCCTGGGATACATCAAGCACTGTTCATACTCCGTCACTGTGGATAAGCGCATCCGGGTTCATCCCAACAAGAAGCCGTGGATGACTGGAGAAGTGCAGCGCCTGGTCAGGGAGAGACACATTGCCTTCAGGACTGGTGAGAGGGAGCTGTACAGCACTGCCAGAGCCGACCTGAAGCGGGGGATCAAGCGGGCCAAGATGGACTACAAGGGGAAGATTGAGGACTGCTTCCGGGGCAACGACTCCAGGCGGGTGTGGCAGGGGGTCCAGCAAATGACCAACTACAAACCCAGCCACCCCTCGGCCGACGGGGGTGACCCTCAGCTGGCGGAGGAGCTGAACTCCTTCTACGCCCGCTACGAGACAGGGCTATCGGAAGCAGCCACACCATTACATCTACCTGCCCTCAGCAGCCTCACCCTCACGGAGCACGAGGTGAGACGCACACTGAAGGCAGTGAACCCGAGGAAAGCAGCGGGGCCGGACGGAGTCTTGGGACGGGTGCTGAGAGACTGCGCTGACCAGCTGGCGGGGATCTTCACCAAGATCTTCAACCAGTCCCTGTCCCAGGCCATCGTCCCATCCTGCCTGAAAACATCCACAATCATCCCGGTGCCGAAAAAGAACAACATCGGCTGCCTAAATGACTACCGTCCAGTGGCACTCACCTCCACCCACGCTAACGTTTTTGAGAAGGTGGTCCGTCACCACATCGTCTCATCCCTCCTTCCCGGTCTGGACCCCCACCAGTTCGCCTAAAGGGCCAACAGGTCCACGGAGGACGCCATCGCCACAGCTCTCCACTCTACCCTGTCTCACCTGGACAGTAGGGGGAGCTACGCACGGATGCTCTTCGTGGACTTCAGCTCTGCATTTAATACCATCCTCCCCAACAGACTGGTGACCAAGCTATCAGTCCTGGGAGTATCCCATTCCTTGTGTCTATGGATTAAGGACTTCCTGTCTGATCACCCCCAGAGAGTGAGGATTGGCACCCACACCTCCACGTCCCTCAGTCTCAGCACCGGATCACCACAGGGCTGCGTGCTGAGCCCCCTACTATACGCCCTCTACACCTATGACCTCGTCCCCGCCCACACCAGCAACTCCATCATAAAGTTCGCTGATGATACCACCGTGGTGGGCTGCATCTCAGGGGGTGACGAGACCGCATACATGGAAGAGGTGGAGCAACTGCTAGCGGTGTGCAAAGTAAACAACCTGCAGCTGAACAAGCTGAAAACCCAGGAAATGATCATTGACTTTAGGAGGAAGAAGACCGTCATGCAGCCCCTGTACATTGATGGAGGCTGTGTGGAGAGAGTCTCAGTGATCAAATTCCTGGGCGTTCACCTGGCGGAGGACCTGTCCTGGAGGACCAACACCACGGCAACCGTCAAGAGGGCACAGCAGAGACTCTACTTCCTGAGAATACTCAGGAATTACCACCTCAGACAGGATCTGCTTGTGTCCTTCTACCGCTGCGCCGTGGAAAGCATCCTCACCTACTGCATCTGCGTGTGGTTCCTCAGCTGCACAGCCGCAGAGAGGGATGCGCTCCAAAGGGTCATCAACTCGGCCCAGAAGATCATCGGTTGCCCCCTCCCCTCCCTGGAGGTACTGTACAGCTCTCGTTGCCTTAAGAAGGCAGTCAAAATCCTCAAGGTCCCACACCACCCGGGTAACGAGCACTTCGTACGGCTGCCCCCAGGCAGGCGCTTCCGTACCATGTCTTCCCGGACAAACAGACTCAAATTCAGTTTCTTTCCCAGGGCCATATGTGCACTAAACGCTGCTAATATTTAAGTTATATAAACCTTCCGTGCAATACGAGGGGAATCGTGCAATTTAATTTATCTATTATTTATTTATGTACATATTCCCTTTTTTTTAAGTCCCATTTATTGTTTTTATTGTTTCTATAGTGTCTTGTTGTTTTTATATTGTCTTGTTGTTTTTATATTGTCTTGTTGTTGCGTGTTGGCACCTTGAGTCTGTTGTAATTTCGTTGTACTTGTACAATGACAAATAAAGTTCCATCTATCTATCATCATCTATCATCTATCCATCTATCAATACAATTAGTTTCAATATAATTTAATGCAACGCGTGATAGTTGGACCTACATATCCTAATGTCACTGAACCTCTTTAACAAATCAAATTTGACTGCAAAGTGACTGTGAGTCCAATAAGATGAAGAATTAATGAGAGTTCCTGGCTGACACTGTGAATTGTCTACAGGCTCCCTTTAGTCTTGTGATATTCAACAATTCAGTGAGAATATGTCTGTGCTACATCATGATAAAACAGAAGTGAGACTCCACACCATTAAGCAAGAGTCTCTGGAGATTCAATTGTCAGTAAATGTGACTATAAGCACACTGACAATTGTCTTGTAGAAATACGGGTTACTGTCATCACAGAGCTAAATGAAATCTAATTCAGCCGAAGCAATACAGCCCAAATTAATATTGTCAAAAGGCAATAAAATAATTTGCTTAGTCACTGTTAGTTAACCAAACCGTGAAAGTCTCTCTCAATTGTATTTATACTCAATTATCTAATTGTGGTATGCACAACAACGAACACTTGTAATGAGCCATTTTGCCTTATAACACGTCTTTAGCATCATACTTTTCCAATTTCATGGCATATTGGGTTCTTTTTCCCCTTAAAAATATTAACTTTACAACCTGTATTATCATCTATATGAAATATTTAGCCCGGCAGTACCAACCTTGCAAATAACCTTACAGGACTCCCACGTTATTTCTCCAACCGCTTGAAACTAATCCATATTTATGCACACCAGGAAATATGGGATGGTCAAGTAATGAATTGCTGTACTCTTGAGGGCAACTCTCTTGACCCCACAAAACTGCAGCCGCAATATCAAAAACTGGGCAGACATTGGCCTGAATAGAAAATCAATATGGGTTCATCTGTTCTTTTAACCAAAAACAAGTCATATGTGCTTATGGGAGATATCTCACATGCATTATTCAGACATCGGAAGTTATGTCTGTTTTTAGCCAGAATAAACACATCAATGTTGGTGCATCGACCATTCATAACTTTACTTTCAACATTTTGCCATTGGTTTTGCCATTATACTTATTCTTGGAAGACTATTTAACCACTGCATTTTGGAAAAATAATTACTATTAGATTGGATTTTCATAAACTTGGGTTGTAATTCTGTAAATTGTAAGAGATATTAACAATGTGTATTAAATACATAAAATAGAGAGTTTACAAGGAAGAGCAGGATATTGTGAGACAGCTTGGCGGTGATCATGAGACCATGAAATGAAACCTCAGAGTTTGTATGTCAGTTGGGCAATTTTCCACCTTCAGAGGTCAGATGCATTCAGAAAGCTTCCCTCTTCCTGTGTGTAACATTTTAAAGGAGGATCATTTGTCTAAAGATCGGACAGTGTTGTTGGAGTATGTCAAAACATAAAAGGTAACATTTGTTGTGTGGTTGTGTACGTGTTGTGGGTTTTGGCAGAATAGAAACGGGAATTCTAATCCCAAGATTTCTTCTGTAAGGGACCATCTGTCCAATCCCTGTGTGAGGAATCCAAATCACTACACATTTGTTGCGAGCCAAATTATGAAAATGATTTTGTTCCTATTTGTGAGTGACATGAAACGTCTTCTAACAGCATGGTTAGTATAAGCTCTATTGTCTTTGATTTGCATGTTTATAGTTTCCAAGGTTACATCACACCTGTGCCTCTGTAGCTCAGCTTTTTTTTTAACTTGTTGCTGATAGAGGTAAATGGAAGAGTATGCATTTCAATGTATTCTCCCTGAGAATATCAAAGCCTTCCCTATTGCTCTTTTTTTTGGAATTCAGGCTGACACTTCTGGCCAGAGACTTGTCCTGCAGCTCATATAGATGATTGATCATTGTGTTGTGATTTAGGATCGAAGCAATGACGACTCCTCTGCCAAGAAGAGGCAATTATATTTGTCAGAGCTGTTGATTGATTTCTCATTTTAATGCCACGGTTTCAGGCCTTTATCTCAAGGTAACATTTTGTGGTGAAGTAATACCATGGAACAGAGCCAGGGCTGACATATTTGTACTTCATCTTGGGGCAAATATCCATTTGTGTCATTACTTTACTGCACGTAATGGCTTTACTGACAAGCAGGACAAGATTCTGCCAGCAGAGATATGCAAGATGTTTTTTTACAGTAATGGCATTTCAGTCAAATTAACTATAACTTTGATGTCACAAATCCAGCCAATATTACTCTGAATCAAAGAGAGGCTTTCAGACAAATCCATCCGAACAAGGCTCTTGTAATGTCAAATTCTAAATTTGCCTCCATTTAGTCCAAACTGTGGGGGCATATCTACAGTTTATAATGTATTACTAATCACACCTGTCAGGAAGTGAAGGCTGCCGGCATGGAAAAAGGCATGTTAGACGGCTTAAAAGCTAATTACATTCAGGATTTGTTTCTTGAGCCATCTATGCCCAAGCCTGCACGCCCTTCTTGCTTTACTGCTCTTTGAATGATATTCATATTGTGCAAAAAGTTTTTTTGTGCTGCCTCAAATCAGCGTGATTGCTATGACAACCTATAATTTCCCAGTCATTTTGATGTGCCATTATGGTCATAAACAAACTGTCAAAGATTCTAACTAGTGGAGGCTGTGCATGAATATATTCTGTCTAATTTGTGTTACTCAAGAAAGATCATAAATAATCTGAATGAAAAAGCAGCATGATATTTAGATTGTGATTGATCCGTACCTGAAAAGACGTCATACAGTTTATTTAGCTTCCTGATAATGCATTAACAATTGTAAAATGCAGCATGTCTGTGTTATAAAGACAGCCTGATATTTAAATGTAAACAGATCATCACTTTATAAAGGCCGTAAAGAACTTATATAATGTTCTCTCAAAGAAGTGTTGTCATCAATACACTTCCTGTCAACTGGCATGTGAACAACAGTCAATACATTCACAACAATTCTAACAAGTGAGACAGTCAATTGCGCTTCAATAACTAAGGAAACAGGAACAAATACAGGAACAATCTGCAACTTGAGAGGCAAGAACGGAGGTGAGTTAAGAGACAACCACACCTTTGACTAGATTGGTTAACAAGCAACCAGTTTACAGGCACATTTTTAAGTTAATAAAAAGCTGAATTGTCTTCAGACTACAGCCAAGGGGTTCTGAGATTGCATTTCAAACATGTATTTTGCCTATTATGCTTTCCACACAGATCTGCACACAACCAAAGCTTGTTAAAACGTGATTAGCCAACACTATCCAGATTTACAGAGTGAAACCAGCTTTGGAGAATCTTATCCCATGCGTTGCCCAGAGAGTCTGCTTGTAATCTGTAATACTGTAGGTTTGTAGAGACAGACATATATTAGATGTTCTTCTTTTACTCATTTTTAAAAATGATATCAAGCAATTGGCTCCACCTTTTCTCATGTACCTGCCTTCCCATCTTTGCTCCACGTTGTTTATTCACACACACTGACTGAACATTGTTTTTATCCATACATTTGTGTGCAGAGGGTCACACCATGATGTTGACAGCATGCAGCGGGGCTGTTTTACGCTTTTATTAGTTTTATTTAGTACTTATAACACTGAATTGACACTCCCACCCACTAAAATTACAATGCAACTAGGAATGTTTCCAGGTGCTTCAAATGGCCAGCCCATATTTGGCAAAATAGCTCTATAAACCAAGTAAAAACGATATGACAGGCACCAAACAGCAGGCAGTTACATCATTGTTTCTTTCTCTCTGCATAAATGTAGCTACAATATAGACCAAAATGCAAAGTCACACTGGGATTGAGCCTTGCGCAACCATAATATGACAGTAATGTGGTTATAGAGGCAGCAAATCAAGCAAAAAACAGAAATTACAGGAAAAAAAGTGATTGAGTTATTGTGTCCTCACAATCCAATTAAATAGCTCTGTAGAAACAGAGACAAAATCCCTCCCTATGGTTTATTGCAGCTTGCATTTTAACCGTGTTAAGCAGTATCAGCAGGCCAGAGTCTGAAGACCGCAGGTTCCGGGGTGGGGCATGTGGGCGAAGGATGTCCGATAGGTACTGGGGGGCATGGGCATGGAGGGACTTGTCGGTAAGGAGGAGGATTTTGTATGTTATGCGCAGAGGCGCGGGAAGGTATTTTGAGTGGGGGTGCTGAGGTGCTGGACTCCAGTGAACACTATTACGGGCACTATAGACTCGCAGTGGTTCTCAAATGGGGGTGCGCGGACCCCTAGGGATATGTTGGAGTACTGCAGGGGGTACGTGAGATTTATTTTATGTTAATGAAAAAAAACCGCATTTAAACAAACTACTAATAGTAGATTAACTACTTTCTTCAAAGGTTTACAGTCATTCTGGATAATAAAATGGGAAAATAAACGGGGTGCTCTCTTTTCCTCTCCCTCTCCTGACAGCTCGTCAGGCTCGTGCAGCTCGCTGAACCTGTAATAAGTGACCCGACAGTAAAGAATAAACATATTTATAACTAGTTTAGCTAGTTCCAGAGTAGATGAAATAGCTAAGTGTGAGTGTTAGGTCTAACTCTTAGTGTGTTTTGCTCCGCTCACCGGTCCGTCACAGCGGACGGAGCTGTGATCATGCAGAGCTGCGCGTTCTCCGTCAGCAACAGCTGATCTGATCTCTCTCTCGCGTCCGGTTATACTTCACTCCCGTTTATGTCCAAATCTATCAGATCTAGCTAGTTCTAGTTAATGATATGACTGGCTGCTTATCAAAGGACCTAAACAATAAGCGTTGGCCGCAAAGTATAGCTAACCAGATGCTAACAATACGGTCCCTGCTGCTGGCATCTCTCTCTCTCTCTCTCTCCCTCTCTCTCTCTCTCTCTCTCTCTCTCTCCTCTCTCTCTCTCTCTCTCTCTCTCTCTCTCTCTCTCTCTCTCTCTCTCTCTCTCTCTCTCTCTCTCTCTCTCTCTCTCACACTAAATGCGCTATTTCCGCACACACACATGCACACACAGAGCCGAGCTTGAATGACACAAGCACACTTTTATTTCCATGCAACTGTCTGATTGGTCTGGTGTCTTGCCTCTGTTGCATTCACTGAACACTGGAAATTACAGTCCTGCCGTCCTCTCTAGTGTCATGATGAGGTTCACGTAAAGCACGGTTAATGTATTATATTATTGAGGTAGAATTGTCCGGGGATACAGAATTGTAGCCAACAATCAGTAGCGTGGGGTGGGGAAAAATGTAGGGGAAGCCAATGTTTTTGGGTCGGGGGGGTGGTCAATAACGTAACCAGATGAGTGATTACAGCGCCCGGTAACATTTGACACACATTTGTATCATACAGATGCAGGACTTGTACATGCCTGTTATCTAAGCGACAGGTCCGCACGCACTCTCCAGCTGAAACTCTCTCGTCTTATTAATTTAAGCATTTTCTTATTAATTTATGCCAACCTCCCCCCACCAATGCAATACCAGCCGCTCAATGCGCAGTGCAGATTCGGTCATTAATAAATAAGAAGCATTCATTCACAAACTAAATCAGGAGACCTTTAAAGTTTTACGTTCACATCACAGTGTGCGTTGTGTTGATAATGGACGAGACCCGCCGAGTCAGCGTAAAGTTGAGACGATCTCTGTTTAATGTCTGAATCTGATAACAGATAAAATGATCAGTTTTACATACATTTCCCTCAGTGACTCCTCTCATTGGAGCGTTTACAAAAAGGGAAACGTGAGGGACACAATATATACAAAAAGTAAAATCACAAAGAAAGGAAATGAAAGTGCTCACCAGAGGCGGCGCTAGGGGGTGGCTACTTGGGCTCAAGCCCCGGATGTTTTCTGAAAAGCCCTGGATGTTTCACTTAAAAAAAAAAAATTAATTTTTTTTTTGAAAATGTCTCGGGAGTAATGTGCAGTACCGCAGTCCACCAGAGAGGCAGCCGCTGCGGGACATTAGCCTGCGTACTGCGTAGCCTTCCCTGCCCTGAAGAAGAAGTGATCCTTCCTAGTGCCTGACGAGTTTTAAGCTAATAGCCTATAAAGTTATGGATATTAGAAAGTTATTTTCATCGAAGCAGGCGCCACAAGCTGCAGCAGCAGCAGCAGCAGCAGCAGTATCAGCAGCTGACAACAATGTCATCACCAGCAGTGAATAAATGGATGTTTCAGGTTTGTGAATCTAATGGTGATATCTGCACTCTGGCTGACTGAGTAAGAAGTGAAAAAGAGTGATGTACTGTAACGTTAATCTTATAGCTAGTAAACATGGAGTAACCAAGGCAAGGCAAGTTTATTTATATAGCACCTTTCAACACAAGGCAATTCAAGGTGCTTTACAAAAATGAAAGACATTCATAGAAAGGCATTTAAAAACAGTAAAAGATAATAAAAGAAACATTAAAAGAAAAAATACATGAATAAAAAGTTACAGTGCAGTTTAAGATATGAATAGTTCACACAGAAGTTCCACTTTACTGATGAACACAACAGCTCAGTTTAAATTAAAAGCAGTGACAAAAAGATAAACCACACTAAGTCAATACCCTTATATGTTAGTATGTATACAGAACATGACAAAAAATTATCCTAAGATGTAACGTTAACCCTTCATACCTCAGTCTACTTTTAAGACACTAAAATAACGTATTCCAATTTTTATTTTGTTTTCGCGCATGGAATTATACCGGCTCTCGTTTCAGTACACATAACAACGGAACCATAGCAACGGAACTGACAGGAAACACTCTGAATCCGATTGGCTGTGACTGCATCCACTCAGAGTGCCCGATTCAGAAACGTGACTCTTACACTCTTTACGTCACAAACAAAGATGGTGGATGAGAATAGATCTATAAAACGATAAGCAATGCAATCACCGGAGCCCGGCAAAAGACAACAGCAGTTCAACAGCTGATCCCCGCTGTTTTTAAGAAGCCAATAGACATGAGAGCCGAGAGACCAAAATAAATAACGGAAGCTTTTGGCATATTTTTTCAACGACTTTGCGTTCTTGAAACACTTTCTTATTATTTATGATGTAATATTTTCAAGACATTCTTTTTAGTTTTACAGCTTGATGAAACCTTTTTGTTTGACATCAGCCATTATAGATACTATGGCCATCTGAGTGTGTGTGGTACTGTTTGTGGTTTGTTTTTAACTGTTAATACAGTTAATTATTCAAAATGTCAGAGTTCCTTATTTTTAAACTGAAACTTGCACTACTGTTCAAAAGTAAATAACAACAAACCTGGAATTATGCATTTGGGACTTTTTTTTGCTTTTTCTTGTTGTACCGAACCGTACCGAACCGTGACCCCCAAACTGAGGTACGAACCGAACCGTGACTTCTGTGAACCGTTACACCCCTAGTCCCCGGTGTTCCAGGGAACTCACCAAGTGTCAGAAAACACAACCCTCTCTCTTTTCCTCCATACCCAAATCTCTAAAAACGGGGCTGCAACGGATCTGATACAGACTGATCTTGAATTATTTTCTACGTCACAGAAGTGGTGCTCCGCTTATTGGTCAATTCTCCACCTATCAGGGGAATGTGGGGTTGGGCCACGGCCGGCCATTGTGCTGGAGACGCTGTAGTACATATGCCAGGCCTGTAAGTGGCGCTGTAGTCTGCCACAAAAGCAGCGAAGAAGACTTCCCGCGCATGGTTGCCCTTCTGTTTATACTCTGCTCTGGCTCTTTTTCTCCCTCCCCGAGGCAAGCGTTTGCTCCCGCTGCTGTAATTCAATGCAATCCCTCCCTCGCTGTAATTCTCTCCGGTAGTCCACCAGCAGATGACAAACACCCTCCTCTCCGGCTCTTCCAAGGAACGAGGGGACCGTGCGGCAGAGTTTCAGTTAGATTTTTATTTCGCCGGTCAACATGTCCGTTAAAGTTTAAATCTTCCGGACAAAATTAGAAAAGTGCCGGTCAAAGGTCTTCTTTGTTATTTATTGAGCTTTAAAACAAAGGAATAACGACTCTATATAATAATAATAATATAAGAATAAAACACAGAGGACGGCGATCTCTTTTTCTCCCCGCTGCAGCCCAGCAGCTGATCTAAAAGCACGCTCCCCTCTCCTGCAGGGGGGCGTGGTGCAGCTCACAGAATCAGCCCCCTGCAAAAACAGCGCTGGAAAGAGCAAATAGAGCGAAATGAGGCATGGCTAAAATGCAGGATCTGTTTGGTATTTTGAAAGAAAAACTATTTATATACTTTATATAGGTATGGCCCTACAATATATTGTTCAAATATAGCATGATATGTCCCCTTTAAGGTATTATTAAGGTAGGGTTAATGTTGCTCTCAAAGTGCACCAGATTGATGCTTTTAACTTCAATATTTAAAAAAAATTCTTCCCGGGGGGAGCATGCCCCCGGACCCCCCTAGAGGAGGTGACGACCCCCCTAAAGGATGTTTGGTCCACCCCCCACTTGTAAAAAAGATAGCACTTTACCCCTGCACCCCCGCCCAACAACTCCTGGGCTAAGCCCCGGATCTCCTACAATCCTAAATCCGCCTCTGGTGCTCACAACAATAAACTCCTGAGCACAGCTCTCCGACCTTGCCAGGTATTTAACATTCAATAAAATGAAGAACACAGAATAAAATAATATAAAACACAGAATGTGTGTGATTATACAAGATTAAATTAAATAAACCCCACTGCATATTTACATCTGTTACACTAACACACACGGCAAGTGCAGCAACAGCCCTCGTCTCTGTAATTAGTTCAGTCCGTAGTCCAAAAGTAACACAAAAATATAAACAATCTCATCTATTCAGGTGATCGGGCCCTATATGGCATGCTATCTGCGGTGCTGATTTTCGGATAGCAGCACCCTGTGCTAATTAAACAACTGCAATAAAACAACTACTTCAGACTGAACACCTGCAGCTAAATTCAGGCAAACAATGCACAATAACCAACAGAACCACATCAGAAATTGCACACATAGCTACACGGGCAGTTCAGGCAACAGGTATGCAAAGAGAGAAAGGGGTGTGCATTTCACTCACCCTATTTGAAGAGGAAGGCCATTCTCCTTTCTTTCATGGTAGCGAAGTGGTCAATAACAATGTCATAGAACTTCCCAGCGGCCTTTAGGTCCTCCACAACAACAGAGTCAATGGATATTGTGGCTAGGTTGACAAGTCTGTCCTGTCCACACGTGTTCCTCAGATACGTTTCCTTTTTAGACAGGAAAAGGAGCGCTCTGCTGATGTGCTAGTGGCTGGTATCGTGAGCATGAGCTGTAGCAGCTTGTAGACCTCGGAGAGTGTGCCCTGTAGGTCATCCTCAATAAGAAGCTGTATCAGCTCTCCTGGTGGCTTGTAAAACAACCTGTTGTTGTACAGCGTGTGCAGCAATCCTGACGCGTCCAAAAAGCTTTAATTTCACAGCACAATCTATATGATTTTTAGATTTACCGTGCCTCTCAATTGCCCGTGACAGGTTGGCAAGGTCGATGAATCCTGACGTTGCCCAAGGATTGTTCAGGGAGCACGAACCCTTGTCAAAAAGAAGACATGGCCAGCAAAATAGACGCTGAAGTTTAGCGCTTCCAGTTAGCCACTCCGTGCGGACATAATTGTCTTCATTGAACGTCTGATTAGATCTCTTATTCCTCTGTGTACACAGCTCGAGTGTGGGCGTTGTCCTGCCATCTGCTTTAATTTTTAGTTGCTGCTGTAGCGGAAGTTTAGTGAAGTAATGCTTAATTAAGTACGCCAAATCTCCTCCCTCCATAATGCTTCATTTGCTTGACAATTTCTAACGGCGGTGATGACAGTTACAGTATTAAAATTGATGTTGATGTGATTGGATGGAAGTGTCCAATCAAATCGCCAGCCGCCCCTGAAGGGAAGCTAGAGGCGGCTGGCTTCCCCTGGCATGGCCCTGACCAATCACAGGTTGGCAGGGACATCACGTGAGCCTCATCTGATTGGTCAATCCCTCCATTTTTTTTCACCAAGGGAAGCTAGATTCTGCTGGCCTCCTCTCGCAACAGTGAATGCAATCTACTGTTTCACCATGACATCTAGAGGGATACTCAATGAGAATGGGGGAGAGACGGAGAGACGGTCCGGCAGGAACACACATGAAAGGAGAATTACAGAAACAAAACAAAGTGTTTTTATTTATTTATTTAAATTATAAATACAATCTGAAAAAACAGGGGAAGCCTGGCTTCCCTTGGCCTCCGGGAGAAAACGCCACTGCCAACAATGTGGAATTTATTGGCTACATATTACACAGATTATGCACAGCGGAAGCAGCAATACCCGTCAAATAATAATTCAGACAGGGGAGCTCCGCACCCCCTGCCTGACGCTAGGGGGTGCTGAAACGCCCTCAGCACCCCCCTTCCCGCGCCCATGATTATGCGGGACTTGACCGGCAACCATGTGGAGGCGGATGAGGGTGGGAGTGATGTGCTGCCAAGGCTGTGTATGTGTGAGTACCCTAGCAGCACAGTTTGAACATACTGGAGCCTGTCCAGGGTTTTGTTGGGAACCCCAAACAGGACACCATTGCAGTAGTCCAAGCGGGAGGTGACAAACGCATGGACTAGGGTTTCGGCAATCGACTCCGAGAGTGACGGTCAGATTCTGGCAATGTTCCTTCGATGGAAAAAGGCCGATTTGGTCACAGACTTGACGTGGGAGTGGAAGGAAAGGGTGGAGTCGAGGATGACACCTAGGTTGCGGGCTTCAGGATATGGGGAGATGGAGCAGCCGTCAACCTCAAGGCAAGGCAAGGCAAGTTTATTTATATAGCACTTTTCAACACAAGGCAATTCAAAGTGCTTTACAAAAAATGATTTAAAATCAGTCATTAAAAAGAAAAGCTAATAAAATAAACATTAAAAGAAAAAATACATGGATAAAAGTTACAGTGCTGTCTAAGATATGAATAGTTCAATTAAACATTAAAAGAAAAAGTACATGGATAAAAGTTACAGTGCAGTCTAAGATATGAATAGTTCAATTAAAAGCAGCGACAAAAAGAAAAGTCTTCAGCCAAGCCTGGATTTAAAAGTAGTGAGAGTTGCAGCGGACCTGCAAGTTTCTGGGAGTTTGTTCCAGATATTTGGAGCATAATAACTGAACGCTGCTTTACCATGTTTAGTTCTGACTCAGGGGACAGAAAGCTGACCAGTCCCTGAAGACCTGAGAGATCTGGATGGTTCATAATTTAGCAGGAGGTCAGAAATGTATTTTGGGCCTAAACCATTCAGTGCTTTATAAACCAGCAGCAGTATTTTTGAAATATATTCTTTGACACACAGGAAGCCAGTGGAAAGACTTCAGAACAGGAGTGATGTGATCCACTTTCTTAGTGTTAGTGAGGACTCGAGCAGCGGCGTTCTGAATCAGCTGCAGCTTCCTAATAGATTTTGTAGTGAGACCTGTGAAGACACCATTGCAGTAGTCGAGTCTACTGAAGATAAAAACATGGACAAGTTTTTCCAAATCCTGCTGTGACATTAGTCTTTTAATCCTAGATATATTCTTTAGGTGATAGTAGGCTGATTTAGTAACTGTTTTAATGTGACTGTTGAAACTCAGGTCAGAGTCCATGACTACACCTAGATTTCTGGCTTTATCTGTTGTTTTGAACATTGCAGACTGAAGCTCAGCGCTAACTTTTATACGTTCTGACTTGGCTCCAAAAACCATTACCTCAGTTTTATCTTTTTTTAATTGGAGAAAGTTCTGACACATCCAGTCATTGATTTGTTCAATGCACTTACTCAGTGTTTGAATTGGAGCATAGTCTCCTGGTGAAATTGTTACGTACATTTGTGTGTCATCTACATAGCTATGGTAACTTATTTTGTTGTTTTTCATTATCTGAGCCAGTGGTAGCATGTAGATGTTAAAGAGAAGAGGCCCCAAGATGGAGCCTTGAGGAACCCCACATGTCATATTTTTCAACTCAGATGTGTATTTACCTATAGAAACAAAGTTGTGTCTGTCCTTTGGGTAGGATTCAAACCAATTTAGAACTGTTTCCGAAAGTCCCACCCAGTTTTCCAGTCGGTCTAGTAATATGCTGTGGTCAACAGTGTCAAACGCAGCACTGAGATCTAATAATACTAACACTGAAGTTCTGCCACTGTCTGTGTTTAAGTGGATGTCATTAAAGACCTTTACAAGAGCAGTCTCAGTGCTGTGGTTTGGACGAAAGCCTGACTGGAACACATCGAAACAGTTATGTAAATGCAAGAAATTACTCAACTGTTGAAAAACAACTTTTTCAATGATTTTACCTAGAAATGACAGGTTTGATATGGGTCTGTAATTGTTCATTACTGAAGCATCTAGATTATTCTTTTTTAAGAGCGGTTTAATGACTGCAGTTTTCAGGGCCTGTGGAAAGATACCTGAGTGAAGAGATTTGTTTACTATATGAAGTAGATCTGAGGCCATGCAAGGCAAAACATTTTTGAAAAATCCTGTTGGAATAATATCAAGGCAGCAGGAGGAAGATTTCATTAGTTGTATAATGTCCTCTAGGTTTTTATCATTAATCTGATGGAATTGTAACATGGTGTTTGAATTGATGTTAAGTGGACACAGAGACAACACATTTGCTCTTCCTGATGCAGAGGCACTGACTGCTTGTCTGATTTTCTGAATTGTGTCAGTGAAAAAGGAGGCAAAATCATTGCACGCCCTGGTGGATAGAAATTCAGAGGCTACTGACACTGGGGGGTTAGTTAGTCTGTCGACAGTAGCAAACAAGGCACGTGTGTTGTTTTTGGTAATGATGTCAGAGAAGAACGATTGTCGTGCGTTTTTCAATTCCAAATTATAAAGGCCAAGTCTCTCTTTATAGATTTCAAAGTGAACCTGAAGATTTGTCATTCGCCACCTGCGTTCAGCTTTTCGACATTCTATTTTTTCTGTTCTCACGGTCATGGCCTTTCTCCATGGAGATATTTTCTTGCCAGACACTTCCTCTACCTTAGTTGGAGCAATGGCATCTATAACATTTTTAATTTTCGAATTAAAATGATCTACTAGCTCATTTACTGAGATGTTAGCAGGGGCAAGTGTGGAAGAAAAATTCTGAGTAAACATTTCCCTAGTATTTTCAGTTAAATATCGCTTTGTGGTTAGCTCTTTTTGAAAAATGTTGTGAACAGAAATAGAGCTCTCAAAGAAAACACAGGAATGGTCAGAGAGTGCAACATCAGTCACCACAACCTTAGAGATATTCAGACCCTTTGAGATAATTAAGTCCAGAGTGTGCCCCTTATTGTGCGTGGGCTCCGTCACATGCTGAGTCAGTCCATAGCTATCAAGAACACAAAACAGTTATTTAGCCCCTCTGTTCTGGGGGTAGTCAACATGGATGTTAAAATCACCAACAATGACTAGATGGTCAAAGTCAATACACACTATAGACAACAGTTCAGTAAAGTCATCAAAAAAGCTTGCACAGTATTTGGGTGGTCTATAGATATTTAGGAACAGAGCTCGAGAGGAGCATTTCAGCTGAAGGGCCACATATTCAAAAGAATCAAAGTTTCCATACGATGTCTTCCTGCATTGAAGGAAATCATTGAACAGAATAGCAATTCAATCAGGAGAGACGTGATGTATGGAATACATATTTATTATCGGTCACATTATATAAATGAAACATAATGATGACAGTTTATAACAAGTGAATGAAATGGTGTTTTGGCGATTAGGCCCAGGTTTTGTAGGATATCAATCGGGAAGGGAAGAACCATTTCCGATGAACCCCCAAAAGAATGAAGTATGAAGTACTCAATGTGAAGAATCTTAACTTGTGGGATGCAGTGGAAATCTATGGATGGAAAGGAGAGGTTAATACATGTGAGAATTTAAACGACTGAAACCTCCCGGGCATCCTTCCTGGACATACAGGGCTTCCCGGACGTACGGGGCATCCCGGACGTACGGGGCATCCCGGACATACGGGGCATCCCGGACGGGGCATCCTGGACGTACAGGGCGTCCCGGACGTACGGGGAATCCTGGACATACAGGGCATCCTGGACATACAGGGCGTCCCGGACGTACGGGGCATCCCGGACGTACGGGGCATCCCGGACGCACCGGGCAACCCGACGTGCGCGGCGCCCGGAACGTGCAGGGCTTCCCGAACGTGCAGGGCAACCTGACTTTAGCAGGGACACATTATACGGACCGGAGGTTTACGACCCGGACATACGGGGCTTCCCGGACGTACGGGGCATCCTGGACGTACGGGGCATCCTGGACGTACAGGGCGTCCCGGACATACGGGACATCCTGGACATACAGGGCATCCTGGACGTACAGGGCGTCCCGGACATACGGGGCATCCTGGACATAGAGGGCATCCTGGACATAGAGGGCATCCTGGACATACAGGGCGTCCCGGACGTACAGGGCATCCCGGGCGAACGGGGCATCCCGGACGCACCGGGCGACCCGACGTGCGGGGCGCCCGGAACGTGCAGGGCTTCCCGAACGTGCGGGGCAACCTGCCTTAGCAGGGACACGTTTATACAGACCCGAAGGTTTTACAGCCTGGACATACAGGGTTAGATATGCAGAAATAAACATGGGTCGCGGGGCGACATACGTGCTGACATGCTAAGAACCACCACCAGTTATATGCATACGTACCAATTTGTTAAGGTTGGAGAGACCTTTGGATAGCCAGCACGGCATTGAGGTCAGGGTGAATGTAGGATGAGAAAGTGGAGGAGGACCATCGTCCGAGTTGTTGCAGGGATGAGGATGAGACACCTTGATTAGCAGCGGAAGTAGCTGCGCCTATTCTAAAGGAGTGCCCCGTGTATAGAAGGGGTGATAACCCGGATTTAATGAGGACTTGTTTTAAATAGACATTGAACTGTCGTTAAGTTAAAGGAAAATTCCCTGAGATAAGGAATAATGAGAGAGGATTAGAGGTAGGTCTAAGCTGTAGGAATTTGATCAAGGCCTTATAAGGGCAGAACTGGGAGTCGATGCGGGCGGCGATGACGGAGCAGGCGCCGCCGCATTTGGAGTGTTTAAGATATAAGCTAAAGTGGGTAGCGTGAAAGGATATGTCAGAAAAGCTGACGTCTCGATTGGAATCGAAAGTAAGGGAAGCTGTGGTAAATTCGCCTGGTCTGAGAAAGGCATAAAAAGCTAGGAGAAATAGAGCATCGAGTAGCGCATCGATATAAGGGGAGAATAACCCACTTCTAAGTTTGGAGAGCATGAGGCGTAAAGTGGAGAGTGTAATAGGGCGTCTCCGGTCTAAGACGGGGGGAAAAGTTTTAATGAGACCTTTGAGGATGAGTTTGACTGACTGGTTTGCGAACAGGCTGGGAAAGCCGGGATCGGAACAGCGAACGTTAAACTGAACTCCTGCTAAGAGGCCCCGGATGTATTGGGGTTTGAGGTGGCGATCAGTGGCACAGTAGCACATGAAGGCACACACGGTGGAGATGAGAACAGGTTTAAGTGTGATGCCTACGGAAAAGCAAAACGTCGCAAACGTTCTCCAAGCGAAATCATATGTTTTGAGGGTGGAAGCCCTTCCTCATAAAAAACCTGGCTGATTCGAGGTGCCTTTCTAGGGGGCTTCTATTTAAGAGAGAGAGAGGAGATGCAGGGGAGGAATCCTGACGGGTTGAGCGCTGGCTCCTGGGCAGAGGTTCCGGAACGTCTGGAATTGGAAGCGAGAGAGGGAATCAGCCACTGAGTTAAGGTGGCCGGGAACGTGACGAGCGGAGATGAGGAAGTTGTGGGTGATGGAAGACCACGTGATGCTTCTCATGAACGGCATGATGTCACGGCACGGGGAGCGTGCTTTGTTAATAATCCCGACCACTGATTGGTTGTCACAGAGTACTGAGATCCGCTTCCGGGGCCAGAGGTGCCCCCACACGTGGCAGGCAACAGCGATCGAAAAGATCTCATGCAGAGCGGAGGAAGAGGCATGGCTGGGAAATGTCGGAGGCCACGAGCCTGTGAACCACTCTCCCTGAAAAAAACCCCCAAAACCAACGGATGGGGCAGCGTCCGTGAAGAATCTCATGGAGTCGGAGGAGTACACGAGGTCGTCGTAGAAGAAGGTGACGCCATTCCAGTGTGCGAGCAGGAGGGACCAAAACCGTAGGTCTGAGCGGCAGCCTTCATCTAGAAAGACGTGGTCATGGAGGTTTTCTGCAGCCGACGCTGTATCCAGGAGCCGGGAGATAAAAGAGCGCCCCTGAGGGATGATACGCGTGGCGAAATTGAGGTGCCCAAGCAGGGAGAGCAGCTGCTGCTTGGTGATAACTTGTTGCTCGCAGAAGGCTTTTGAGATGTCGCGAATGCGCTGCAGTTTGTCCGTGGGGAGAGACGCTTCCATGTCTACGGAGTCGAGTGTAATGCCTAGAAATTCCAGGCGTGTGTTGGGACCTAGCGTTTTCTCTTCTGAGAGGGGAACCCCCAACTCCTGAAAGCATGTTTTGAGTTTTGCTAGAGAGTCGCCTGAGTTGTCCCGAGGGGGATCTATGAGGAGGAAATCGTCCAATAAGTGAAGAACGGAGGGGATTCTGACGATGTTCAGGAGGATCCAGCAGAGGGCTTCGGAAAAAGATTTAAAGATACAAGGGCTACTTCTGCACCCGAAGGTTAGACGGACAGCGAAGTAGAATTTGGATTCCCACCTGATACCGAACATGTGCCACTGAGATGGGTGAATGGGAATTATTTTGAATGCGTCGGTGATATCCGCTTTGGAGAGCCACGCTCCTTGCCCTGCGAATTTGATGAGCTTGATGGCATTATCGACTGAAGCATAGTGAAGTGAAAAATACTCGGGGGTAATAAGGCTATTGATGCTGCAGAACGGCTCAGTGCGAGGAGCGGACAGATCGAAAATGAGCCTTTTCTTCTCGGAGTATTTGCGTGTAGCGACCCCTATTGGGCTTGTCCGAAACACTGGGAACGGAGAGGAATGGAAAGGACCGATTAAATATCCTTTGTTGAGCTCTTTTTTAATGAGCTGAGAGACTATAGTGGGTTCTTTGGCAGCTGACTGCAGGTGTTTTTGCCACTAGAGTCACTGAGGGGGGAGAGAGAACCCCTACCCTGAACCCTTGAGAGAGCCCTGACAACAGATAATCAACAAACACGGGATTTGGGTGAGTCGAAAGTGCAGCTGCTAATTGTGTGGTGTTAATAGGAGTCGAGGGGTGATGTTTTAAGAGGTCTTTCCACCACGTTGATTCTTGCGCGGGAAAGGGAGCCGGCGCCTGGGGCAAACTGACCTCGGGTGGGCCTCCCTGCAAGTACTGCAAATGTGGAGAAAAGTACAATACGGGTAAGAAGACACGTTCTCATTAAAAGCACCGCAAATCTTAGTGTCCCTTTGCTTAATCACCAGACGGTTTGTTTTAATGTTCCCAGAATACTGCGTGGGGAAAATGCTAGACCCGGAGAGAGGTACTGAAGGGCAGAGCGGAGAGGTATGGCCCTGCGCTCCGCAGCTAATGCATGAGACTACTTGTTGCCCGCCGGTAGCCATAACGAGCAGCTCGGTATCCAGCACAGATCAGTCCAGGCGGATGTTGCTATGAGCTAAGTGTAGCGCTGCTTTGCTAGAGAAGCTTTTGTGGTATTGATAGAACACTATTTTCCCGTATTTGATGTGAAGATCTCCGATCATGGCCAGATAAGCGTCTAACTCCACTCTCCTTCCAGGGTAAACTGTGCAGAGAACATCGCGGAAAATGCTAAATGCTACCAAGAATTGTCCTATAGAAAGGTCTTTGAGGAGCCGGGGGTCTGTGGATTTGAATACCGCAGTAATGCTTCCTCCCGTGGCGATGGCTTTGTCGCACTCCGGGGAAGGCAGGATGAGGCTGACCAAATTAATGTCTTTCCCGTCGAGGATTTTTGCCCGGAGCTGTGAGGAGATGTTAGCGGCTTGGGGGATGTAGGGCCTACCTGAGAGAGGAGCCGGGAGGGTGGAAGCCAGAGAGTAAGATGGAGCTATCGTGCCAGATGTAAAATCCTGACCCAGCGGGGCCGCCGAAGAGGTTGAAGCTCCGGCCTGACCTCTCTCCATGGACTGGAGGCGAGCGTCTATTAACAGCATGGAACTTGCCAAGGATTGCAGAGTGTTGGCTAGTCTGCTGTCGAACGGGGGCTGAGTGCCGGAGCGGTGCTGGGCTGCTGAGCACCGCTGGAGTGAGCCTAAGGAGTGGAGGAATTTTTGGCCGGGCGAGCTCCTGGAGGACTCGCTTTTTTAAGCCTTTTGCCCCCGCGGCCACGAGCGCGCCCTCGCCCTCTTCCGGGGGGGCTGGCTGGGGCTGCTGGCCTGGGCTGGGAGACCGCGCTGGAGGCTTGGTCCGACAGCTCACGGAGCTGAGAAAGCAGGAGATCTGGGGCTGGAGTGATGCCCTGCTTCTGGAGGTGGGCGACGAGGAATTCTGCCTCTGCTGAGCGAGAGCCACTGCGGGCGCTCAGACGAGAGCTGGAGCGACGGTGATTTGCAGAGTTGGATGCTTCCTCTGAAAGGGTATCGGAGACGGGATCGAGATCCTTCTAAAAAGGTAAGTCCTCTGAGGAGTCTGAATTAGACATGTTTGAGCGTTTGTTTTGTTTTTGTTTTCGTATCCAGTGTTTAAGGCGTAAGAGGAGTGTGAACTACCAGCTTTGCGCGTTGACACCTGGAAGACAGGTGATAGGAAAGGGGAGAGCATATATAGAGGGATTAACAGGTGCGATCATTTAGGCTTGTAAATGGAGGGGAGTGATAGGTTAGCTGAGGAGTGGCGCTCCCTGTCATTTAGTGCAGGGAGCGAGTATTGCCATGACGAGCAATACGGAGTGATAGGTCTTCCTGTCTGAACTTGCGCTAAGCTTCATATCCACCCCCTTTCTTATGCATTCTTTCCTGACTCATAAAACTAAAGTTGGGAGGGGTTGATTCGATAAGAACAGCTGCACTGTTATTTTGTTCAATCCAAGTTTCTGTTAAAAACATAAAATCGAGATTGTGCTCAGTGATAAAATCATTGATTAAAAATGTTTTTCCTGCCAAAGACCTGACATTTAATAAAGCTAGTTTAAGTTTGTTAAACACACTATCAGTCATGTTTTTTGTAACAAGCTGTGGCTGACATGGAATCACTGCTAAATTAGATAAACTCACACAAACATTTGAGCGCTTCCTGTTTCTAAGATGATTCACCGCTCTTAATCTATTACCTATCAACACAGATATCGGCAAAGCTACTGGCAGGCAGGGCCCCGGCATGTCCTGGAAAGAGTTGAGAGTGCCATACGCCCTTGAGCCTGGACCCAGCACATATCAGTAAGAGTTTGTTTTGTTTTGTACACAAACATCCTTATCAGGCTTCGGAGACTGCAGATGCTTTCTTGAAGGGAAGGGAGGTGGTTGACGTAGGCACGGTGATGGAGACGGTGGAGATGGTGCGGGGGTAGAGGACATGCTGCCAGGGGGGGGGAGGTGGTTGACGTAGGCGCGGTGATGAGGACGGGGGAGATGGTGCGCGTCTCTGCAGTGATTTTGGTGGCCGTCGTTGAGGATCGGGGGTAAAGGACATGCTGCCAATCCTGCGTATCGCCTTAGTTTGGTCTTTGAACTGCAGGAAGGAATCGGTGCCAACCCTCTGTATCTCCTTTGTGTGTTCAGCGATCTCCAGGAGGGTGGGCGAGGGTGAAAGGGTGAACGGAGTATCCTCAAAGGCGTTGACAGGGGGGGGGGGGGGGTGACGGGCAGTGGAGACTCCTGAGACTGTTGGATGATCTGGCCGAGGGGGAGCATGTAAATGGTGAACAGGAGGGGGCCACGCACAGAGCCCTGGGGTACACCGTGGTGGACTGGGGTCGGGGGTGAATTTGAGCCATTGATGGAGACAAACTGTTTCCTGTTATGGAGGTAGGAGGTGAACCAAGACAGCGCTGTGCCAGTGACACCTATGAGGTCTGAGAGGTGGGTGAGGAGGATGTTGTGAGAGATGGTGTCAAATGCTGCAGAGAGGTCCAGGAGGATGAGGATGCTGAGGCGGCCAGAGTCAGCAGCAATGAGGAGATCGTTGGTGATATTGATGAGGGCGGTCTCAGTGCTGTGTTGCAATATATAAATTAGGACCTGTCTATCTGACACCATACTGGTCAATAATTAATTCAAAACTTAGCTCCTACCTTCCCTTGACATCATATTTGGTTGAAAATGGGTGGCTTCCCAACAAGCACTCACAGTATGTTTTCTTGCTGGGAAGTACATCCAAATTAAATATTGGCCTTTCCCATCAGTGGACAGATTGTGTTATACTGCCGCATGACAAAGCCAATTTACCCCTATAATAAAACATGAAGTCCATGGTAGAAAAAAAGCTATAATATTTGGCATTCGGAGTATCTCAAAATCCAAGCACTAACGTCTTGAGTTTCCTTCTACAGGGAAGTTGCTATACTGAGCTGTTTATAGATATTCTTAAAAATGGTGACACACAAGAGATAAATCACTTATTGTTTACATGCACTTGAGGATTAAATCTCATCTGCTTCTGAATCATTGCACCTGCCTTATTGTTGTAACCCAGCAGGCAATATTACTTTATATGTTCAGGGACCCCATAGAGATGAACACATTTTGAGTTATGGGAAGTGATTGCATCTCTGTACCTTTCCTCATAGTCCAAGTGAAGTCATTCCATAATTGTGATGACTATCCAATCTTTAATTATGATAAAAATGTGAGTGTGTTTGTGTACATGAGAGTGTGTGTATGTAACAAATGATTTGCTGGACCATTTGTCTGATCCTTGATATTCCCAAATACCCCATTAGCCTGAAGTCTGAATACAAGAAGATAAATCAAGAATTAGATGAGGGACCCCAAAGAAAGAAAGGTTTCCAGAAGAGGAGCACTGATGATTTAGTGCCGGTTTAGAAGGTGGCCCCGTGTTAAACCACGGTAGGATAGAGGAATAAATCTCCCCTGATCCGACTGAGCCTCAGAACTCCAATATAACAGTTCGTTTGGCCCCACAGGTCGAGTCAGCTAGACCTGGGCCACTTGCAGTATTTAATCTTCAACCCTTCGGCTGAGTTAAAGCATGGATAATCCAAGCCTACATGGATATATAAAGTCCCCTCACCATTTACAAAGACTTCCAGATCCAGGAGGGGTTTCATCAGCCTCATGAGGGTCTTTCACTCCTCTCTGTAGTTCACAGCCTCTGGTAACACTTTACAATGTAGTCACACAGCCACAAATTCACAACAAACCAAATAAATAACTGCTAAAGGTTATCTGAAAAATAGTTTTTAAAATAGTTACTCAAAAAAGACTGCTAGACATTTTGTTTAAGGATTGTTTTCAATTGATATCATTGTATGGTAAATAATGGTTGCTATGGCAGTTATGTTCTTCCTGAAGGAGGTAGAAGCTTTTCAGTATTGGACTCGTCTTTATTATTATGTTTGATATATAAACAAATATCATAACTGTATATCGAACAAAAAGCTTTCTAATTCCATCTCACAGGGATGGGATGATTTATCATGTTTTATGGGGTAAAATGTTGTACAAATATATCACATGTATGATAGTTTTTACTTTAACAGCTATAATGTATTTGAGTGCTGCAAGCTTTACTATTTGCTGCTGAAACCAACCAAAACAAAGTGTTGCAATTAATTCTTGATGAGTTGGGTTTGATTTATAATTCTGTGTTCAGTTTCATGTTGTTGTTTTTTTATTATTCAGTTTCTAAAGGTTAATTAAATTAGATAAGCTGTTTTGTTTGTTGTGTCTATAGTTTTTATAAGCGTGTTTGACTCCATGTGTCGACCCCTGGAGAAATAGCCAATGTTTATGCTACCACTGATAGAAAAAAGAAAGAAATAAATACAGAAAGAAATAACAACAATAAAGAAAGTTATAGTGTTGGAACGCTAATGAGGGATCTGTCATGACAGCCGCTCCGTTTGGATGCACATGAAGTCAAGAGTTCACAAAAGTTCATGGATCTCATGTCATCCATCCAATAGTTTTACTTTGGAGGATTAACCAAATAAATACAAAAGCCCTCGCTTAAAATACTTTGCTGGTTTAATAGCATTGTGAAGAAGAAAGCACAATTGTAAATCACTGGTTATAGAAGTGATTTTAGTTGTTATAAAGATAATCGTCTCAGAGCTTTATTCATTCTTTTCTTTCTTAAAAAGCAGCAGATCACGTGTAACTCCACATCAGCATCACCTGGCTGAATATACTGTAGTGCAAGTGTGCCATTTAAAAAACAAATTAGACATAGAACCGTCAGAACTTTTCATATCGCTCACAGTCTTGGTTTGACCTCTTGTGATAAAAGATGACATACAGCCGCACAACTGTCACTGAAAGCCACCTTATAATATTTGCCTACTCATGCAGATATTTTGGCTTTGAAGTTTCCCTCTAATTGCAATTTCCTTTTGATGTTAGCGAGGCTGATATCCTTGATACATTAAATTCTCAGCTTAGATTTCAGGTGGAGTCGTTTCATGTTTGAAGCAGTCGTTTGTGGTTATCCCACTACCTTGACCCCACCTGGGAGGACAGTCCTCCAGTTCTTCCTAGATTGTGTTGCTATACTATCTGTTTATAGAGGAATGCAAGCCTGACCCGTTTTTCTGTCATATTTCGGTCATAATCAAAGTGTGTGCGTTACACTATGTCTGTGAGGGAGACTGAGGCAGAACGAGAGACAGACACAGGGAGAGACGGTTCGTAATAGAATTAGGAGTGATTGAGTTCATTGGCATGTGCAACCCTAATCACCTCACATTTAAAAGCACCCTGAATAATTGCCTTGGTTTGCATTTGGGCAAACGGATAAGCAGGGAAGTCTCAGTGGGCTAAATGTCAAAGACAGGCAGAAACCCCTGGAGCGTCACACCCACACACACTTCCTGTTCCTGCAGAAGGAGACTGTGAAGGGCAAACACACCATGTATTTAAAATAACATTTTATCAAACCACTATTAGCACACAACTCGACTTGCACTGCAATTAGTCCTGTTTCCTTTCAGCATTTGCTTGCATTGCATTTCATCAGATGAATTGCTTTTGAACACTATATGCAGCTAAGAGACAAAAAGCGCTATTGAAAGTTTGCAGTTGGGTTTTGCTTATGAAAACAAGTGTACAATTCAGAATCTAAGGTAAGCACTTCGTCCTGAATTTTTAACCTTTCCACACACCTATACTTGTTTAAAATGCAGAGCATCTGCCTCTGCATGCACTTCCCCATGATTTAGTCTTTGTCTCCACCTCCCACTACTTACATCAAGTCCCTCGTGGGTTTTCATGCCTCTCTTATAATTCACCTATGCACCCATGTTGGCGATTGCACTGGTGATTAAAATGTGTATTATTTGTTAGGTAACCTAAGGCGTGTGCATAAAAATAACTGAAGATGAGAATGTATATCCCGAAAGAGCACTTTAAGAAGAGCACGCAGGCCTATTTATCAGGAGCTAAAAGCCCTCTCTTCACTCTTATTCCCAGGGAGCATGACTTGGGAGCGCAAAAGGACAGGCAGTCATTATATTCACCACGAACAAAAGGGAGGCAGAGGGCTTGGATTCCGAGCACGCTTTTTAACCACACAACTTTTCTGAAAGAGCCACTGTCTCAAGACCAAAGCTCTAAAAAAAGGCACAGAGCATTACGGGGTTGCGTACGAGTCAAAAACATCAAATCAGGTTTGACTTAACAAGCCTCTAACTGCAGCTTATTGAAGGGGATACATCAGTGATGTTGGAAGGAGGATAAAATACTCTGTAAATAGACTTTGAACAACAACTGAATGGATCATAACTCGTGAAATATATGACTTTTCAGTAATGTAATACTTATGCAACATTATGCAATGTGCTGAAAGGTGTGATCACCAACTGCACTAGTCATTTTGTTCTAATCCACCAATGCTTTCCCTCATGAGTCCCTACTTGTTGTCTGCTCTCTCGATGTAGCAAGAGTGGACACGATGTGACATTGTTAGACTTTGAGAAAACATCCTACGGCAAGGTTGGAGAAAATGTTTTTGTGAACAAAGTCTGCAGTGTTTTCTGACTTTGTTTGACATGGGTCTTTAACTGAGAATACATATTGATCTGTTGACACATTATTTTGTATGGATATCTTACATAATTCAATACTTTTTGCACAATACTACACGGAAAGAGTTATTCGCTGCTGAAATAAGTTCTCCTCTCCCTGTTGGCTGTGAAACAAGAACTTGGTAGCAGAGAAAAATCATGTGTTGGGAAAGAATACTTTACTGTAGATATAGCTTATTATACGATGCTAAAGCAACACACGTTTCCAAATCATGTTTCCTTAGGGTTAACCACATTTTTAAAAAGGGTTTTTCAGCCAAGCCTACCTTTGAAACCCTAAATAATTATCCCCCTTGTAAAAGCTTTAAAAGGTGGCCAACATTGCAGTTAAAATGATTACAAATAAAGCCCAGATGGTGCATGTCCAGATATGCAAAATAATGGACTTATTGCCTTTTTTCTTCTCCATTATTTGTGTATACTAAGACCTTGAAATTACCACTTATTCCTCAGTTAGTTAGTTCTGTTTGTCTGCAGACAGGCGAAGCATTGGCCAATGGATCAGGGCGGGTGGGATCACGCATTACTTTTAAGTTATGGAAACAACCTTGGTGGAGGTCTAGCTTTGTCATCTCTGTAATGAATGTCAGCTATACTGACAGAGATGCTGATGTATTAGCATGCCGTCAGGGTGAAGGCCAATAATACACACATGTAATTTACACTATATGTCACCAATCTTTCTCAACTTCTTATAGCGACATGTCATTGTTCATTTCCTGTATTTACATAATAGTTGGTAATAGTTACCCCAATTAACTTAAACATAACTTTAAATTGATGTTGTAGATATTTTAGAGTTTATATAATAGTGGTATAACAGTGGCAGTGTAGATAGTTCATCAACGTTTATCAAGGTGAGTGATGTGGTAGGAATGCAGAATGACTGAATAGAGATACAAAAGGGTTGGCATATTGTAGCTTTACAAATAAATGGAGGGATACTAAGGTCATGTTGTGCATGCAGACTTTTGCAATACATTTATTTTGTCAATTTAAGAAATTGTTCATCAGTACAAAGCTGTTCTGATTAAACCTCAAGTTGGCATTGTGTAGCCAAAAACTAGAATGTTGTAGTTGATACATTTAATTAGTAAAGCCTTTAATTTATTTTGTGAAATTAGATTAATGAGACACTGAGGTATTTTCACACTTGACTGTACAAGCAAATTTGACAGAACACAATCCACATTTAAGTCCCCTATAACATGGCTTTTGGCAAACGCCCAGTGGGTCAGATTTAACGGATTATTTACAGAAATAGAATAGAATATATGACTATGTATTCTTCAGTGTATAGTCACCTAGATCTAATAATCATTGTTATTTTAGAATGAGCCCTTCAAATCTACACCAGCCCAGTTTGGACAACTCAAACAATGGCTATATATTTTCTCATACACTCAAGTCAACGATAGCTCCACTTTCTAACATGGGTTTAGCAGATGCATAACTGATATTCCAATTGAACTTATTTAAAGATTTGTAACGCTTATGAGTAAATATCAACCATGGGAGGTATAGGTAGGTATAGGGAGATTTCGGCTAAGATCCATTGACACTGGGACATGAACGACTCACTTGTCAAAGCATTTTAAAGAAGCATGCAGTGTGGGATAAACTAACGATTGTGAGAAAAAGGGATCGAATGTTGAGACAAATGTTCTACTTAATACAAGTAAGGGATAACATTTTCCTGGAAGCGCATTCTGATTAGCCAAAAGTCTGACAAAAGTAATGCCGTAGCGGACAAGTTTTATCTTTACTAACTGTGGAAACTGTCTCGGGAGGAGAAGATCATTATTTTACTTTCTGGGAGTCCTCTTTTGTAACACATTTCCCTGCAAGATTACAGTTTCAAAGACAAGTGCTGCTTGGCACAATGTCGCATCAGTTCTTGGAGGAAATGGTAGTTAGCCTATAAGCAATGCCTGCTAATGAGCAATAGTAGAACACTCAAACTTTTACAACCACTCCGTTAAAAGAAGAGGTGGGCCATTATTTCTATTAAAGTAGGTACTCATGTTAAAGCTAGAAAGTGGCACTGAACCACAGCATACAGGCAGCAAATTAGCCTTTGATAGACCTCCTAGCACCATGCTTGCAAAACAAGAAAGCAGGAATACATAATGGACTGCAATATTGCAAAACATTTGTAAAAAATGACAGAAACAACAAGCTTATTGTACTATATAATGCAGTTATTATTTTTGGCATAATTAGGTTGTAGTTAGTACCAAACTCTTTTTAACCTTTTTCAATTCTTATTCTATTCAATATTATTACCTTATGACTTTGACATGGGCTAAGTAACATTTATTTGGAGGTACTTTTCTGGCCACCTGATGAATACAAGTTTAATATTCACTCTTTAATCAGCCGTGTTTTTGATCTAACACCATGCTAGAAGTCACCAGATTGTCTCTTACCTTTCTGCCATACGGTGATTGTGTATTCAACATGTTGAGTTTAACAAAGCTAGTTGTCAGGTTTAAGCGAACCGCAGGGTCAAGAAATAATTAACTGTAGTTTCATCATCATTAGAGACACTTTTCACGTTATAGTAATTTGACTGATTGTTATACAAATATTGATAGACTCCAGTTCTAAGATTGAAAGAGTAATTGATTTTGTTAATTTATGTTGCTACCTTTTTTAAAGCTTTGTTGCTTCATCTCAACAGTTGCTCAAGTTGCTACAGATAGGAACAGTTGTATCCAGTCTGCATAATACTATTGATCATGAATGACAATGGAACAACTGTAGTGGTAGGGAAGGTAGTCATACTTTATTGTCCCCACAGGGAATATTTTGGGGGACAGTGCAGTCGGTTGCCTCATACAAAACAACAACAACAACAACAACAACAACAACAACAACAACAACTTGAAACCATCTGAAAACACAAGAGGCATTTTGTCACTGACTACACATCATATTTAAGTGCTGAAGTGCTCGCATATTGGCACTGCACAAATCATGTATCATTACATTTCCAGCATTGCATGTCATTTTGGCAGACTGCACCATATATGACTCACCTTACTACTGGCTAAGACAAGCTATTATCCCGACGGAAATGTGGAGACACAGCACGGCGGCTTTCCAAAGCTCCTTTCCCTCTAATTGGCGAGCTGTGTCTGGCAATAGAAAGCTGAGAGAGCAGAGAGTGTGTCAGTTGGAAGCAATTAAGTGAAAACAAGAGAAATGTGGGAATAAGTGTGCAGCATGAGGTGGATAAGGCACACACTGATCACCCTCCATTTGCTTTATACTGCTTCAAATGTCCACATATTAGAAAAGACCTGGACATTTTGTAAGATATACTGTTTGGTTAGAATCCTCCTCTCAGCTGAACAGTGTTATTAAGGATCATTGACACAGCCATCCAAAGACTTCCAACCTGCTGTATGCATCCAGAGCTCAGCAGGGGTATCGCTTTTACCTCCCAGATCAATTGAAACAAAAAAAAGGACAACAAATACCAACTGCAAAGCCCCATAACACTCCATCCATCTATGCACTTGTTTATTTTATAGCTGTTGCAGGAAGGGCCTGTGGTGATAATGTAGAGTGGAGTATTCTGAAGCATATGGAGCACAACCTATTTTGGGGGTTGACTTTTTTTTTCCGCTGATGCTGACAATTGTTCAGGTAAGATGGTGTTTAGGTTCAAAGGCCGCCATAGCTCTCCCTCACCCGATTCGTCTTGCATGGATTAAATAGGTTTCTTCTCTGAATGCCCATCCTTATCACATAATTGTGCTGTGTTTGCATCCGTGCTCAGCAACCCATTGGTTTATGCAGAGCTATGGTAACACATTTTCAAAAGCAGTGGGTTCTGAAGGCCACAACAGCAGCATTTCTGACTGACTTCAAGTTATTACAATTATATTCATTGAATATGCTTTGTTTTAATTGTTGCTGGAGATGGGATTTTAATTTAGTGAAAAGTGAGACATTTAGTGATGCTCTATGCCAGTGAAGATTTAAAAAATCTAAACAGTGAGAGAACATGTGAGGATCAAACCCCTGGCATTTAGTGCCATGCCTTGTCATGCCTGGTGATCTTCTATGGTTCAATTCCTCAGATGTAATCAATATTTAGGCTTCTGGAGTTGCCATATTTTTCTTCTTAATTATTTCATGGTGACTGAAGATTGACACCAATACCGAAGATAAGAAAAATATTATCTTCAAATATTTGTAAAGTATACTGTTTCATATAACAGTATAAGATAATATTGGAAATTCTAATTGTAGTTTAATCATAGTAACAGTAAGCAAATATTAGATTGTACCATCATGCTTTTAGGTGATATATTATCAAATGGAAATAATTTCACAGTGAGATACATATTCCAATCTTATGACCTACATTTTATGGCAAATTAAACTCTTATATCAGGGAGGTGGTTTTACGTTTTAAATAAAGTCCCGAAGATGGAAACCAAAGACATGATTCTAGTATGAGCCTGGAATGGTATAGTAAATTGTCACTCTGTGTCAGGATTATTATGTCATGTCACGTTTCTATGTCTAGGTGTGGGTGTTTTTCCGTTCTCCTTGTCATGTTTTCCTCCCTGTATATTGTCTGGTCTCTTTTCCCTGTGTTTTCATGTCTGTCGTTAGTTTCCCTGGTGTGTCTAAGTTCCTGAGTGTTTTCACCTGTCACTCCTTGTGTGTCTCCTGTGCTCATCAGTGTCAGCCCCGCCCCTGATTGTTCCCACCTGTGTCTAGTTACCCTGTGTTTAAATTCCCCTGTCTCCCAGTGTTCAGTGTCAGTTCGTCTTGTCTATTGTCATGGTAAGGTCTATGCTCCTGGTACTCATGAAAAGTTTTTTGATTCCTCACTGCGTGAGCGCATTAATTTTTTGTTCTCTGTTTTTTGTCATCTCGACTAGAGTTTTGGTGGTTACCTTTTTTGTTCATTTTTGCCAGTCATGGAAAAATAAAGTATCTTACAATACTTTACCTCTGTCTCCCTGTCTGCAATTGGGTCCAACATCCTAAGTGCCTGAGATCTTAACAGAACGAACTGACCAGAATATGGACCCAGCGGATATGGAAGATCTATACGGATATGGAACATCTAACCCTTTCCTCGGATCCGACTACGGTCCTGTTGGAGGTCCACGGAGTCTCCAAAGAGCCTCTAGGAGACGCAGGGCCAGGATTCCAGCCCGTGCTCCAACAGCCATGATCCCGGTGTGGGATTCCCAGTCTGCTAGCCCCAGGCATGCTAGCTCCCTGTCTCCCAATTCCCAACCTGGCACCATATGCCTCGGTGGGATCCATCTGAAGTCAACCCATGCTTCTGCCCCAGGTCCTGCTCCTGTCCAGGAGTCGTATGCTGGAACTCGTCTGGCTTATGGAGGTCCACGGGGCCTTCAGGCGGCTGCTAAGAGAAGGAGTCGCAAAGCCAAGCTAGCAGCCATGCCTCCATGCTCCAGTACCGGCCCAGGTAGCTTTGCGTCCATACTCCATTACCTGGCTTACACAGCCAGGGTCCAGGCTTCCGCTCCGCCCCCAACAGCCATGGTTCCGGCTCCAGTGCCGGACCCAGCAGCCATGGTTCCATGCTCCAGTACCATCCCACATAGCCATGGTACTGTGCTCCAGTACCATCCCACACAGCCATGGTACTGTGCTCCAGTACCATCCCACACAGCCATGGATCCGTGTTCCGGTTCCTTGCCCAGCAGCAATGGTTCCGACTCCTGAACCGGTCCCCACAGCCATGGTTCTGGCTCCAGAACCGGCCCATGCAGCCATGGTCCCTGCTACAGAACCGGCCCACACAGCCATGGTCCCAGCCCCAGTCATGGCCCCAGCAGCCATGGCTCCGGCCCCAGCAGCCATGGTTCTGGCTTCAGTACCGGCCCCAGTAGCCATGGTCCCAACTCCAGTTTCGGCTCCAGGACTGGCTCTCCGGCCGACGCCAGCTCCCCGTGTCCTGTCGGCGTACCGACTGACACAAGTTCCTTCTCAAGACCCATGTAAAGTCCCCTCTCGAGTCCCCTCTCGAGTCCCCTCTCGAGTTCCTACCCAAGTCCCCTCTCAAGTTTCCTCTCAGGTCCCCTTTCGAGTCTCTACTCGAGTCTCCTCTCAAGTTCCCTCTCAAGTCTCCTCTCGAGTTCCCTCTCAGGTCTCTTCTCGAGTCTCTTCTCGAGTCCCCTCTCAAATCCCCTCACGAGTCCCCTCTCGAGTCCCCTCTCAAGTTCCTACCCAAGTCCCCTCTCAAGTTTCCTCTCAGGTCCCCTTTCGAGTCTCTACTCGAGTCTCCTCTCGAGTTCCCTCTAAAGTCTCCTCTCGAGTTCCCTCTAAAGTCTCCTCTCGAGTTCCCTCTAAAGTCTCCTCTCGAGTCCCCTCTCGAGTCCCCTCTCAAAACACTTCTCAAGTCCCCTCTCAAGACACTTCTCAGGTCTCATCTCGAGTCTCTTCTCCAGTCCCCTTACAGGTCCTCTCTCGAGGCCCCTCTCAAGGCCCCTTTCGAGTTCCCTCTCGAGTCTCCTCTCCAGTCCCCTTTCGAGTCCCCTCTCAAGTTCCTACCCGAGTCCTCTCTCGAGTTCCTACCCGAGTCCCCTCTCGAGGCCCCTCTCAAGTTTCCTCTCGAGTCTCCTCTCGAGTTCCCTCTCAAGTCACCTCTCGAGTCTCCGATCAAGTTCCCTCTCAAGCCCTCTATCGAGTTCCCACTCAAGTCCCTACTCACGTGTCGTTGGAGGTTCCGCTGGGGGTCCTGCCAACTCTGTGTCCTGTGCCGTTGGAGGTCCCGTCGACTACTCTTCTGCCGGGGGTCCTGCCAACCCTATGTCCTGTGCCGTTGGGGGTCCCACCGACTACTCTTCTGCCGGGGGTCCTGCCGGCCCTGTGCCCTGTGCCGTTGGAGGTCCCACCGACTACTCTTCTGCCGGGGGTCCTGCCGGCCCTGTGTCCTGTGCCGTTGGGGGTCCCACCGACTACTCTTCTGCCGGGGGCCCTGCCAGCCCCGTGTCCTGTTTCGTTGGAGGCCTCAACATCACCTGTTTCGCTGGGGGTGCTGCCAACTCCTTGTCCTCTTCCGTGGGGGATCTTGCCGACACCTGTCCCACCAGCTCCGGTTCCTGTCCGGTCAACACCGGCTCCTGCCCGTTCCCTGAGAGCTGTGGTCTTTGCCCATCCTCGAACTCTGCCTTGCCCCTGGGCCGTCCGCCCGAGACCCCCTTTTTGAACTCTGCCTTGCCCCCGGGCCGTCCGCCCGAGACCCACTCCTCGAACTCTGCCTTGCCCCCGGGCCGTCCGCCCGAGACCCCCTTTTTGAACTCTGCCTTGCCCCCGGGCCGTCCGCCCGAGACCCACTCCTCGAACTCTGCCTTGCCCCCGGGCCGTCCGCCCGAGTTCCCCTTTTTGAACTCTGCCTTGCCCCCGGGCCGTCCACCCGAGACCCCTTCCTGGTCCTCCGCCGTGCCCTGGGCTGTCAGTCAAGGCCCGTCCTCCGGACCCCCTCCACCCACCCTGCTGGACGTTTTGGATTTTTTGTTTTTTTTGTTTAGGGACGTCTAGTATCCGTCCCTTGAGGAGGGGGTTCTGTCAGGATTATTATGTCATGTCACGTTTCTATGTGTGGGTGTTTTTCCGTTCTCCTTGTCATGTTTTCCTCCCTGTATATTGTCTGGTCTCTTTTCCCTGTGTTTTCATGTCTGTCGTTAGTTTCCCTGGTGTGTCTAAGTTCCTGAGTGTTTTCACCTGTCACTCCTTGTGTGTCTCCTGTGCTCATCAGTGTCAGCCCCGCCCCTGATTGTTCCCACCTGTGTCTAGTTACCCTGTGTTTAAATTCCCCTGTCTCCCAGTGTTCAGTGTCAGTTCGTTTTGTCTATTGTCATGGTAAGGTCTATGCTCCTGGTACTCATGAAAAGTTTTTTGATTCCTCACTGCGTGAGCGCATTCATTTTTTGTTCTCTGTTTTTTGTCATCTCGACTAGAGTTTTGGTGATTACCTTTTTTGTTCATTTTTGCCAGTCATGGAAAAATAAAGTATCTTACAATACTTTACCTCTGTCTCCCTGTCTGCAATTGGGTCCAACATCCTAAATGCCTGAGATCTTAACACTCTGGGCCTTTAAGGAGATAAGAATGTTGTATCAGAATGTACCGATGCAACGTTTGTTTATACCACTTGCGGCAAACTACTGTACAATGACTTAATCCCTGATTTGCACCATCTCAGAGAAACACGCTGCGGGGATGCCAGCATCTGGCCATGTTTCATATCAGCTGATCTAGCTCAGCTACGGTTTGTTTGCAAAGCCTGCCCTGTGAGAATGATAAATTGAAGTGTGGTCTCACCTGTACGACTCAGAAATCTCTTGGGTGAATAACTGTTGTGTGTGTGGAATCTTCTCTCCCGGGGAGTTTTGGGGTGCTGGGCTCAGCAGGGCCTCTGGGAAGACATTATCGCCCACCCATCTATCCCCCATGGGTTGTACCTCCCTATATCTCAGCAGAGGGGCTTGAATGTCATTTGTTACCCCAGCATCTTATTGCATTTCCTTATTACACCATTAGTTTTCCACAGTCCAGCACTGGATATTTGCAGTATACTTCTAAAAGTGCTACATCATGCATAGTGCTACTTCTGCAGATCAATAAATTGCCACTGACAGATCAGTGGTTCATTCTGGGCAGACAGAGTCATTGTAGTGAATTATTTATTGCAAGTAAATTAACTGAACATTTGACTTTTCTGTAAGTTTTAAAAAATGTCTTGAGTAGTCTGGCGCCAAACAGCAATTTTATATTTTGCAATAACATATATTGTTAATATGTTTAAGGCCAACTTGAGAACCTGGCATTCCAGTTTTGCAAGTATGAAGTACGTTTACACATGTTTTTAATTCATTACCTACAAAGACTTGCTTTATTTTGTTTATACAAACTTGTAAATCCAAAAGATTGGCAAAAATGTTCAACTGTTAGAAGACAGTGTGAGGTAACAGAACATCAATCAGGTGGAACTGGGACTATTGTAACATTGTCTTCTTTGTACTGATGGATTTTAAACTAGTGGATTTTAATGGATGAATCAATAATTTGTTTTCCAATTGGAAAAGACTGTAACTGTTGCTGGGTGGGATCTAAACTAGCATTAGCAGGGAGCATCCTTGAGCAAGTACCAAATGTCAGGCAGATTATGTGCGATGACAGAAGGAACAACCTTTGCCTTAAATAGAAGGACTTTGATGTCCTGCAGTCTTTTCACAAAGCACTTAAAGCGAATTCAATGATGTTTTGTATGGAGAAAGCTTTTTCCTCCCTCTGCTTGAGCCATGCAGGGCAGATGTGTTATCTGAGTCAGACGAGGAAATTCAGTTTACGAAGGAAATAAAAAACAAGCTAGAGGCTGTATACAAAAATATTGCAGTGTGCGAGTTGATGCCCAGTTCCTTGACCCTTGTACTGTTTACGATACGGGACAATGATGCAGTTACAGACTGAAAGATGAACTCAAGAATCCATCGGCCACCAGAGTATGGAGCAGGAAGGGGATAGTAGAGAGTACAGCTTTGCACAAACTCCACCTCTTAGAAAACTAAAACTTTACGATCATTGTGTAGTTTTTGCTATCTCTTGTAGCCACTATAGACAAATTAGCGTAATCTGAAATTAGGATTTACTGTTACAATTTCTTGTGATTCAGACAGTGAATTCATTCCATAAACTAAACAAGGTAGGTTTTGGAAGATTAGCATTACAATATGCTAGAAATGTAAAAAAAACGATAGTATTAAAGAAATGAATGTAGTATTATATGTATTTTCTTTCTACATCTTGAATCAAAATCTGCTTTTTTGAGTTTTCCCTTTCCTGTAGTGTGTTAAATAGGTTTTTGTTCATCTAAATCAGGGGTGGGGAACCTCCGGCCTCCGGGCCGTATACGGCCCGCGAGACAATTTGGTACAGCCCTGGAGGTAATTTATAAACACACGCAAAAAATAAAAAATGAAAGAAATCTAGACCCCAAAAAAATTAAACAAGCGAGTGCCTGTTTTTCCTGGCCAAGGTCAGGGTCCTTGAACACAACACGAGCCTAACGTGTCATCACGTGGTATATGTCTCGACCGACAGGGGTGCAGTTCTGACGGAGAGCACCAGAACGCCACTCCAGCACTTCAGAAATTGCAGTACCGATAAGTCCATACACATGCCGCAGTTTCTGCGTGTCTGTGTCTTTAGTTGAAAGCCCAGTGGCGATCTGCTCATCTGTCACACTGATCAGACAGTCAATAACTGTGTTGTTATCATTAGCATCTGGTTAGCTAGCTATGCTGACGAATATAAGAAGCTTTGTCTACAACCAGTGAGGTAAAGGCACATCTGTATATGATCATTATAGTTATAAAAAAAATAATAGAATAAAGTAAACAGGTATAAAATACTATATGACAGTTATTAATAAAGAAGAATACAGTTTGAAAGGGGAGTGATTTGTCAAATATCCATAAATTAAAAGAAAATCTGCTTACAGTTGTGTTTGGGTGTTGAGAGATGTGTCCATAGATCTCCTAATGTTGCTCTCAAAGTGCACCAGATTCATGCTTTTAACTTCAACATTTAAAAAAAAAAATCTTCCCAGGGGAGCATGCCCCGCGGACCCCCGTAGAGGAGGTTAGGCCCCCCCCCCCACTTAAATCATGTTCACATGGAAAGGAAACTAAATACATTTGCACACATCTTGTGTCCATATATTTCTGTTTTGGTGGTCACGCCACACCCTGCACGTGCATGCATACACGAGTCATGGTGAGATATCTGGATTAAGAGGTTGCTTTTTCTTTGAAATGAATGGTCTGTGATTTTAGTTTTTTTAAGCAGAGGTCAATAACTTGTACGGCCCTCTGAGGATATTGTAAACATTGAAATGGCCCTTGAGAGGAAAAAGGTTCCCCACCCCTGATCTAAATGGTCTGCAAAATATACAATCCCAAAGTTCCCTCTAGAGGGAGTTTCTCTCCATCACCTCCACAGTTTCGTCTGAAACTCAATTTTTTAACTTCCGTAACATAATGACATCACATTGTAACTCATGCTTCTATTTGCTAGCACAACAGAGCCGGCCCAATCAGAGCAGACTGGGCTCTGGTTTCATACAGACACATTACTGTGACATGGTCACATGCTTTAGAGGCACACAATTATATAGGATTGAAAATCCTATGCTTTAATGTTTTAAATGTCATCGTATTTATTACGCTGTTTGCTATTAAGGGTAAATTCAAAGGCTCAATTAAGAACAGCAGCCACCTTTGAGTAGATTAATTCATTGAAGCATTTTATTCTATTCCACAAGCCATAACAATATTGTTTTTTCATAAAAGCTGGTAACACTGTAAACTGCTTTAACATCGAGAGAAGATTTAAACGTATCACAAACCAACAAGGCTGTTTAGGAGCTGAGCATGTCATCGTTAGTATTGACAATCTGCCACAAATAGTTTATTGTGGTAATTGTATATAACCAAGCCAACCAATTTCCTTTTTTGTCTTCAACCTCTTGATGATGACCTTACATGTCTCTATCCCTGCAGTTTGAACACTTGACAGAGCCGTAAGCACAAGAAGCAGCCTGGCAGTTATTAATCCCTTTTCATCACTCATTGTCAAGTGTTAAAAAAAATACAAAAGACAGCAGGGATTTCTGCCCATACAGAGGATTTAAATCAGAGCCTTCTTATTGAAGCCCATTGATTCACTGTCATCATAATCTCACCTCAGCACAGGACGGAGCTCCTATTACAACACATTTGGAGTCGTTTGTTTACCCAGAAATTAGCCTTGTGGGTGCACAGATGACAGAGTGTGGGCTCCAACGTTACTGAACATATCATCTGCACAATACCTGGGAGGTGAAGGGATATTGTAATGATCTGATCCGCTCCAAGTTGGCTTGTGGTGGAGTATTGTTCTATTATTGGAGCTGCCCTAGAAGTCTGGCCTGTTAGAAATACATATACACAGTGCTTCTTCTCTATATTAAATGCTCCCTTTATTGCCAACAGCTCTTTTGATACTAGATAAAATACGCATGTGTTGGTTTAAATAATGCTCTCTACACTCATTTGGAATATGCAAATATTCATTTTGACTAATACGATTATTTCCCATAATTTATATATGCTGACACAAGAATCTAGAAGCAGTGTGTTGTAGAGCTTTAGAAGACAAACCTTTGGTTTATACAAGTGCTGAGTTATACATAATCTGGTTGAATCTGGAGGATGAGGGATAACTTTGATGAAGCATCTCTCTCTCTCTCTCTCTCTCTCTCTCTCTCTCTCTCTCTCTCTCCTCTCTCTCTCTCTCTCTCTCTCTCTCTCTCTCTCTCTCTCTCTCCTCTCTCTCTCTCTCTCTCTCTCTCTCTCTCTCTCTCTCTCTCTCTCTCTCTCTCTCTCTCTCTCTCTCTCTCTCTCTCTCCATGTATACATCACTTCAGGGGACATTACATTGACTTACATGCATTTCCTGGAGACTTATCCTAACCAAGTCTTCACCCTAAAATTAGTGACACACAGACACACACACACACACACACACACACACACACACACACACACACACACACACACACACACACACACACACACACACACACACACACACACACACACACACACACACACACACACACACACACACACACACACACACACACACACACACACACACACACACACTGCATTGTTCACAGGAGCAGATCACTCCCCTGTGGATGGAGCTCCCACAGTGAGATACATGCTTCTACTCCCGTTTAAACAACGTTTACATCTCATTCTCTATCCTTCTTCTCCCCCTCCCTCCCCCAATTTACTTGATGGTGTCACATCATATCATAGTCAACGTGATAAGGCACAAGATAATCTTCAATCATCCTGACCTCTCTTTGATTCAGGTCTTGTCCGGGATGGCGTGTCGGCGGAGAGGGGGGCTGATGGGTAGCAAGTGGCGTCAAAGTGTTCGGGAATGTGGCCTGAATGCATGAAGACAACATGCCCGCTCCATTACCCCCTCTGTCACATTCTGTTTCATATATCAAACTGATAGTGAGGCTCGTTTGGCTGTGAGACAAGTAGAATTATGCACTCGGCAAAGATGGACAAATAGAGCAGACAGATATGTTATGCTTGGTTATTAGGGGGCTTGGGTCCTGTCAAAACATTGCCTCATCCGCTTGTGAACTACGCCAGACTAGTGTTAGTTACTACTCGTCCTTAGAATGTTGTTTAGTCTTTAAATGAACGTTGCTGATGCATCGGGCCAGGAGCCAGGATGAAGTGAACATATGGAAACATGCAATAGCCTCAGAAAGGCTCAATAACAATGAAAATAATATCATTTAGTATGGATAATAGCATTTCAATAGCATGCAAACAGCTGTTTCCGGCTCGCAACAATCACTCTTGATGGCATTCCCTTCACTTCCCTGTCATTTCCCTGCCTTTGGATTACTACATGGGAAAAATGGAAGCATCACTGAAATGTCCAATTACAACATTAAAAAGTCACCTCTTAGTACTAGTGTCAACACTGCAAGCATCCCACATCCAAAACACAACAACGGCCACAGCAAAAAAACAACTTTATGGCTCACGTTGTGACCCGCAACATACTGTATATCTAAAACGCCAAGCCGATGGAGTTTACAAAAACAATATAATTGTATTGAACATTTTTAAATGACATTTACTCAAATGATACAAATCTGGAGGACTGGCCAAAAAGAACAAAATATGGAGGAAGCCTGGGCTAGCCACACCAGGGGCCGTAGGATCCAGAACTTCCCTCCTCAACTGAAACAAATGCATAAACTGAACTCAGACATGGAAGGACATGGAAACTGAGCTACCAGGTCCTCCATACTAAAAAAACAAGCCAAAAGAAATAACAGAATAAAGAACTTCTAACTCAGAATAAACGGTGTCCAAGAGCCATCTGCATCTATTCCAGCCCTCCTTTTACACTCTTGATTAGTGGTGATCAGGAACACCTGAGCAGAGGCAGCGCCAGGAGCAGATCAGGTGCCCCTTTGCAGTGAGGAGAGAGAGAACAAAAGGGGGGAGCGCGTTACATAGTAGTGGCCATGATTCACAAACAACAGCTTAGCAATAGCCTCATGTACCTCGTCCAATTATTTTGTAATACATATTATAACATATTATTCAACTAAAGCTTTCCGAGTGGCACATACTGCATCTGGACCAAGTGTTGCCTAATACCATTAAACCAGAGGCTAACTTGAGCTCATATTTACAAAGGTTGTTGTCTTTTTAAAGTGCTTTCATTCTGAATGAGGGTCCCCAAACACTTGCTCTTTTGCTCAAAATCCATGAACCAGGTTCATGTTTGCAGAACAGAATAATCAAGTGTTCTCATAGGAGATATTAAATCCTTATGTGTAGTGATGAATACATTATATAAACATTAATATTTGACCTAATTCACTTTTGCCCTTGAGAAATGGCATTGAAAGCTCTTGGGCAACCCTTATTAATATTGAAGTTTTAAGTTACACAACATAATTTTCTGTATACTAATTGGGACCCTCTGCATTCCTGGCACAGTCAGTGTTCTCAGAAGAAATTCAGCCCAAGCACTAGCTTATGAAAGAGAGCAGCGTTGTATATTTTGAAATTCAACAGTTACATCAGCAGTATGTGCAGTGCTGTGTTTTCAACAACATAGTCATTTGCAAAAGAGTTTGATACATTAAGATTCTACGTGAAAGTCACCCCTCATCCGAAAAAGTGGCTGTTGTCTCGTATCGAACCGTGCGCCTTAATGATATATTATTCCTCCCCCTCCCTGCAATTGTGACAGAGAACACCTTGAACAACACTGTGTGCATTACCGTATGTTCACAGCATTAATCTCTGTTGCAATATAGGCTGGAGCCATAGCTGTGCCAGAAAATAGATGCACTCAATGGGTGCCTTTTAAGTTCAAGTATGCGATTGGCTCCATTCTCCAAATTAAATTACATAGCAATAAAATCACACTATTTGATAAAAACAAAACCACTGTGGTTTGTCTGCAGAGTGGGGATGATACTGAGCAGGGGATAAGCATTGTGATGTATTTATTTTCCCTTGAAGGTAGGTTATTTTATCCACTTCATTTAACACCAATGAATCCGTCACTGTAATTTGCAGTATATGCCAAGAATGCTTGTGCCCCTCAGGCTTACTAAAACATTTTATACCTATGGTTGTTGTCAGGCAACAAAACTCCAAGAAATTGAAGAAAAAAGAGCTACACTCAATTTGACATCCAGACCTTGAAGACGGTGTGGAACACCCAACTGTCTCCTTAGCCTTGATCTACAGGGGGTTCGAGAGTTGACACCCTGGTCTGCCAGTTAGTCTAGTATGTCACTACAGAGGAATACAAAAAAGAGCTGTAGAGATGCTGTAAGTGTCTTCATACTCCCCGTGCATACATTATTCCGACAGCAAATTCTTCAAAAGATTGTAGAAGTGATTCCAGGACAGAGCGTGTCTTTTCAGCGCTTGAAAGAGCAGGTACAGTTTCAAACAAAAACCTCTAGAAAGTTCTCTCTGCTGTAGGGAGCATCATGGTGTTGTCTGCTGTGAGATGAAAGAAAAGCAGCAGGGTTTTCGATCCAGACTCGGAACGCCACGAAGAGTAAACCAGGCCATTCCTCTAAAGCTCATGTCATCAAAGAGATTAATTGGCTTCTGTCTCTCCAGAGTATTACTGATTGGCTCTCACAAACAGAGAGGCCTTTATCTCATTGGCTCAGGCACTGCCTTGGGTAGAATGAAAGACTGGGACCTATCAGCAGCCCCAAAGTCCATCTTAATATCTGACAGCCCTTTCATGAGTCCACTTGTTCTCTCGTCCCTCCCAGTGATGTCTATTGCTTTGTTAGAGTCTTTCAGGGGGAATTACTGTAATGCCATGATTTGGGATTCAACTTATTCACCCTGACTGATTCTGTAACCACCGCTTGGCACAGAACTGCAAGTCATCTCATGCAACCAGCTAATTTCGTAACCTCTTTGACATATTTTATAATTATTGCATTTCCATTTCATATTGTAACACTTAAGCAGTTCAATAAGTAATGTTTAATTATCTTATTAAGAATGAGTTAACATTGTGCTTATTAGGGTACTGAGACAGTTATGACTAATATGCTAATAATGTCTAACAGTGCAGGTCTTTACTCATTCGGAAACAGATGATAATATTCATTAATCGCCAAAAAAACACTAACAGAACGAAGTACGATAATAATTATTATATTATATCTATGCTTGGATTAGGGATTTGGAATGAATAGGTCATTATCCAAATATATTTCTCATATATTTTGTATGCATTTCAACTGCTGGTTTTGCACATCTTGTACACTTGCAAAGGTCACACAGATATTGATGACATACATAAGGGTTCAATCCAGCCCACTGATTAACTCTGCAAAACTGTTATTATGCCGTGTTCATATGCCTATTAAAAAAGCTATTGATATTTTTATCAGGACACAGCTGGGTGTGTGTGTGTGCGTGGGAGATATATGAGGGGCCGTACAGGCCGTAATTCATACTGGTCTCACACACGTATACATTCTCCTTTTACATTCATACATTTTCACTCTCATATACATATATATTTACATTCACACATTCATACATTTTGCTCTCATATTATCATATTTCAATGCACACTGTACTGTCCTCCTGATGACATTTCTAATCAAAAGTAGGCAGCCAGCCAAACTCCCAAATAATGGACACGAGAGTCAGGATATAGCGTTAAGCTCCAGCTTTACTATGGACTCAATGGATATGCCATTACAGCAAAGGAGTAATACTAAAATAAAACAAACATATACATTGAATTACTTTCACAGAACGGATGACATGCTAAAGCATCCAAACAACTCAAATAAGCTTTACAACTAGAATATATAGTTTTAAACAACAAATACTTACTCACAAGCAATGCATACGATGAGCCAAATCAAAGGATTGCACTGGATAGAGAATACCATGTGGCTCTGCTGGTCTCCATTGACTTCGAAGGAGGTCCTTGTCTGAAAAATCTCCAGGTGGAGGTGGAGCACCGACCTTCTGTGTAAGCAACATTGCCGGTGTCAGGATGAAAGGGTTATCTGGGTCTGAAGAGACTGGAACCAGTGGTCTGGCGTTTATTATAGCCGAAACTTCAGCCATGAGTGTGCACAAGACTTCGTGGGAGAGGTGTATGTGTTGTTGCAATAACATGGATTCAAGTATTCGGCGAGCTACTCCGATCATTCTCTCCCAGGACCCTCCCATGTGAGAAGAATGGGGGGGATTGAACTCCCAGGAGCAACCTTGTTCACTCAGATACCTCTGAATACCGGATCCTTGTTGTTGCTTGGTCAATCCAAGCTCATTGCTAGCGCCAATTAAGTTGGTTCCCCGATCCAACCTCAGTTGCTTGGCTGGTCCACGGTGTGCGAAGAAGCGTCTTAGAGCGTTGATGCAGCTAGAGGAGTCCATGGACTCAATTACACTGAACAAAAATATAAACGCAACACTTTTGTTTTTGCTCCCATGTTTCATGAGATGAACTCAAAGATCTAAAACATTTTCTATATACACAAAATTTCACCATTTCTCTCAAATATTGTTCACAAATCTGAAAAAATCTGTGATAGTGAGCACTACTCCTTTGCCGAGATAATCCATCCCACCTCACAGGTGTGGCATATCAAGATGCTGATTAGACAGCATGATTATTGCACAGGTGTGCCTTAGGCTGGCCACAATAAAAGGCTGGAGTAGGCGGGAGTTGAACTCTGACGTCACTATCGAGCCGTTAGTGGCCGACTCCGCCTACTAAGGGCTTCTCGGCAACTCTGCAGAATCCTATGGGTGACGTCACGGACCCTACGTCCATTTATATATACAGTCTATGATTCATACATTGTCACTCACATATTTATACATTTTTCACTCACACATTTATGCATTTTTCTCTCGTCCACATTCATTCAATGTTTACATTTAATATTATAAATAATATATCCATGTATGAAGACAATATATGTATGCAAGAGTATGGCGTTTATGTAGCATTTCTTTATTGTTGAAATGACATTTCATAACGGATAAAATAAAAGTGAATGGCCTGGTGCTGCTGAATGCATGGGGCAAGTGACTGGAAAAAGTTTTTTAAGTTATTACACCATTTCAGATAATATTAATAATAATAATAATCATAATCATAATTCATTCTATTTAGAGGCGCAAAAAACAAGAAATCCAATATAAAACAAAAAAATCTTTCACACCGTAATAACATTAAATAGCAATACAAATAAAAATAGAGTAGTAATTTACATGGAAATAGAATGCTATGAATTAATTTTAGATTATACACTATGAAATGTGAAATAAGAATATGAATATGTGTAAGGATTATGAACATTGTGTGCATTAATGTAATGCATATAGTCTATGATGTGGCTGAGGTAAAGTGTCAGTGGGGGGGCCGGGCCTTGTTTAAGAGGCCGGTAGCGGAGGGGAATAAACTGTTCAGGTGGCGAGAGGTTTTGGTCCCGATGGAGCGCAGCCTCCTGCCAGAGGGGAGGGGGGTGAACAGTTTGTGTCCAGGGTTGTGGGGGTCGGCCACTATCTTCCCTGCCCGCCTCAGGGTCCTGGAGGCGTGCAGGTCGTGGAGGGATGTCAGATTGCAGCCGATCACCTTCTCTGCAGAGTGGATGACACACTGCAGCATGCCCTTATCCTTGGCTGTGGCGTACCAGATGGTGATGGAGGAGGTGAGGATGGACTCGATGATGGAGGTGTAGAAGTTCACCATCATCGTCTTTGGCAGGTTGAATTTCTTCCGCTGCCTCAGGAAGAACATCCTTTGCTGTGCCTTTTTGATGAGGGAGCAGATGTTCTGCTCCCATTTGAGGTCCTGGGCGATGATAGTGCCCAGAAAGCGGAAAGACTCCACAGCAGTTACTGGGGAGTCACACAGAGTGATGGGGGGGTGGGGCTGCGTTCTTCCTGAAGTCCACGACCATCTCCAGGGCATTGAGCTCCAGGTGGTTTTCTCCACACCAGGTCACCAGATGGTCCATCTCCCACCTGTAGGCAGACTCGTCCCTACCAGAGATGAGTCCGATGAGGGTAGTGTCGTCTGAACTTCAAGAGCTTCACAGACTGGTGACTGGAGGTGCAGCTGTTGGTGTACAGGGAGAAGAGCAGAGGTGAAAGAACGCAGCCTTGAGGGGAACCGGTGCTGATGGTCCGGGGGTCAGAGACGTGTTTCCCCAGCCTCACGTGCTGCTTCCTGTCAGACAGGAAGTCTGTGATCCACCTGCAGGTGGAGTCGGGCACGTGCAGCTGGGAGAGCTTGTCCTGCAGCAGAGCCGGGATGATGGTGTTGAAGGCAGAGCTGAAGTCCACAAACAGGATCCTGGCGTAGTTTCCTGGTGTGTCCAGGAGCTGGAGGAGGAAGTAAAGGGCCATGTTGACAGCATCGTCCACAGACCTATTGGCTCTGTAGGCGAACTGCAGGGGGTCCAGGAGGGGGTCTGTGATGGATTTGATGTGGGACAGTGAGTAGGCTAATCTGAACAGGTGGGTTTTGAGGAGGGACGTGGTGATTATGTCAGACTGTCGAAAGGGGAGAGAGTTCCATAGTTTGGGAGCAGCTAAAAGCCCAATCCCCCATCGTGACTAGTGGGGGGGGGGGGCAGTTAGCAGGCCAGCAGAGGAGGAGTGGAGGGAGCGAGAGGTAGAAGGTCAGTCAGATAGGTGGGTGCCAGGTTGTGGAGGGCTTTGAATGTGAGCAGGATGGTTTTGAATTGTGAATTGTCCGACCGGCCCACTTCGGTACCGGCCCATCGGGATTCGTCCCGAACGTCCTGATGGCCAGTCCGCCACTGCTGTTTGGCCTCTTATGATGCTGCTGTCTTTTAATATATGATTATTTCTCAGCCGCTAGTTCGTTCCTTTCAACTAGCAGTCAACTAGTACCGAGTCCAACAGTGTCAGTTTTATTAACAACTTGTGGTAAAAAATATTTGTATTACTCGTCAAATATAGCAGGAAAAAAATGAAGAGCTGCTGATTTGAAAAAAGAAACGCGAGAGACGGCTGAGGTGCCAACAGTGCAGAATCGCTGTAGCCTATAGTTTAAATCTCCTAACAATGTTTTAGACAAATTATATTTACAGTCCTTAATAACATACATTTTCTGGGCTCAATGTGTGTCTTGGCCGTTTTCGTTATGATCGCTAAATTCACCTTGTTTCCCCTTGATTATAATATTATCACAGTTCCAAGAAAACGAGTGCTTTTGTTTTGAAATCACATCCGTGAGTTTTGCCCCGCACCTCACTCCAATGAGCAAAAACGCCTCTCAGACGCTCTTCCGTTTATTTAAGCAAATGGTCCGAAGATACACGGATTAATCTCCCTCCATCATGTTAATTTGAATCAGAAGTTCTGAATATGAGCCCGCCCCGCTCGACCTTCTGAGCTAATCACAGCGTGATAATGACCTGCCTTCCGTTTCCTCCTTCCGTTTCCACTATACTTTCTCTCACACATACATAGTGTAACGGACTGGTTATAATGTTGATGTTTGATGTGTTTGTTGTTCAGAGTTTGTTTGCATTTTACAGAGTGTCAGTGAACGTGCCACTGTTTTGATGGACGGTTCTTGTGACCTGTAACTGTGGTTCTCATTCATAATACTCCGTTCGATGTCTCACTATGGGATGCGCCTCAACGCGTATGCAAACAGAAGCATCAATCTCATTACGCCAATCCTGATTGGCTGGTGATCTTGACGTCAACGTCAGGGAATCCACCCACCCTTTAAGTAGCTTGCGCTACGACGCAGCGTCATTCAAACACCTCTTCTCGCTTCAGAGCACATCTCGTTTTATCAGTAACCGGGCTAGCTTAACGGTCCACAGACTGAACCCAAGCTAACACTCTCAGCCCGCGAGTGTTTGTACGGTGTACGGAAGCCGCGATAGCCCCGTTGAGACAACAGGGTATTCGCCTGGCAACTTATCTGGACGATTGGCTCCTTCTCGCACAGTCGGAGCAAGAGGCTATTACGCAGACGAATGTCCTCGTAAAACACCTGCTCGACCTGGGTTTTGTAATAAACACAGAAAAGAGCACGTTGTCTCCAGCCCAGACTGTACTCTTCCTGGGCCGACGCCTGAATTCGGTTCCCTTTACAGCCCGCTTGTCAGCAGAGAGAGTGAAAGCCTTCAGGGCTTGCCTCGCTCATTTCCAGCCACGCAAATATGTTCTCTTTAGATCATGTCTGCGGTTGCTGGGGCTCATGGCGTCAGCCATCCTGGTGGTACGACTGGGACTCTTACACATCAGGGAGTTTCAGCGCTGGGTAGCTGCCCTCAGACTGGACCCCGTGCGTCATGGCGCACGGAGAGTGATGGTCACTATGAAATGCGTACTGGCTCTGCGCCACCGGCTACTCCCGACTTTTCTAGTACGGGGCGTACCTATGGGTGCTGTCCTATCGCGGAAGGTGGTCACCACAGATGCATGTTTGACAGGCTGGGGAAGTATATACGAAGGTCGACCTGTGAGGGGTCTCTGGAGCAGAGACCTCCAACGGTCACACATAAATTATCTGGAGCTTTTAGCGGTGTTCCTCACCCTGAAACGCTTTCTGCCTTTTCTCAGAGGACATCATGTCCTCGTGAGGACAGACAACACGACCACACTATCGTATATAAACCGCCAAGGGGGTTTGCGTTCTCTCCAGTTACACATGCTGGCACGCAAACTGATCTTATGGAGCTGCGGACGTCTCCTCTCTCTGAGAGCGACGCACGTACCAGGAGTGATGAACCTCGGGCGGATCTACTGTCCAGAGGTGCACCACTATATGCAGACTGGACTCTACATCGAATGATTGTGAGTCAGCTGTGGGTGCGTTACGGCCGAGCCGCGGTAGATCTGTTCGCATCCAAATAAAATGCTCAATGTCAGCTGTTCTTTTCAATGCGCGATTTAAACGCACCGTTAGGCGTGGCCTCCGGTCCTTCTGTATGCGTTCCCACCCATGGCTCTGATACCCCCAACTCTGGCCAGAGTGAGAGAACAACGCCACACACTTATCCTGATAGCTCGGCACTGGCCTGCAATGTACTGGCTGGCGGAGATATATCAGCTGCTGTGCGGGCAGCCGTGGCATCTCCCACTGCGCAGGGACATACTGTCTCAGGCGGGGGGTGTGATCTTTCACCCACACCCAGAGCGCTTGGCACTATGGGCCTAGCCCGTGAGTGGTACAATCTGAATACAGTGGGTCTCCCTCAGAAGGTGATAAACACTATTCAGAGTGCAAGAGCTTCCTCCACCAGGTCTCTCTATGACTGTAAGTGGAGGGTGTTTGAGGAGTGGTGCCTTCAAAAAGGACACATCTCTTTTCAATGTCCTGTCGGGGTGATTTTATCATTTCTACAGGACTTAATTGATAAACACAGAGTTTATACACACTTTTGTCCGCTTTTACAGGCTAGATGTCTCTGCTCCAAGTGTGGCCCGCGCAGTGCTGGGTCCCGTGTTGAGACAGAGTTCTGCCTGTTAAGTTCTGGTTGTTTTTGGTGATTTTCGAGATAAGCATGTCTAGCAATACGGGAGTTTCAATATCCCATAGTGAGACATCGAACGGAGTGTTATGAATGAGAACTATAGGTTACTTACGTAACCCCATAACTCAAAGTAACATGAAGTGAGATGTCTCACCAGACGGCCCTTCTTGCTAAGGCGAAGCGAGAAGAGGTGCTTATTGTGAATGACGCTGCGTCGTAGCGCAAGCTACTTAAAGGGTGGGTGGATTCCCTGACGTTGACGTCAAGATCACCAGCCAATGAGGATTGGCGTAATGATATTGATGCTTCTGTTTGCATACGCGTTGAGGCGCATCCCATAGTGAGACATCTCACTTCATGTTACTCTGAAACTGGGGTTACGTAAGTAACCTATAGGTTTGGGTGGGAGAGTGTTGTCTTGTTGGTTGGGGCTGGAAGAGGGAGGTTCCTGGGGAGAGAGGCGAGGGAAGCTAGGAGAGAGCTAGTGGGAGACGTGACGGAGAGTAAGAATAGGACAGGGTTAGTGGATTGTTTTGGCGTGGTTACGGCCAACAGTAACCTGTGATCTGAATAATAAACTCCCGGATAAAGGACAAACTAAGCCTCCATGTGTTCCTGTAGCGAGACGCTACATTTGGTGTCAGAAGTAAAAGTTCAACTTGGATTAACGGCATTAGCGGCGTGCTACAGTGATTACTGCCATACAGCCTACAGTTTCCATCTCGGTGAGAACATGTCGCTGTGGGACTACTCTAAAATGAAACGGGAGGAGGAAGCTGACGAGTGGCAACACTTCGGCGCTGCTGAGGGTCGGGGAACGAACAGCCATAGACAGCGGGTGAGAGAAATTACCATGAGAATGGCCGCTGAGGCTGGCTTCGACCGCTCCGGCTACTCCCCCGATAGAGACGCCACGCGGGAAAACAGAGACAAAGAGGGCAGGCACGAGTCAACACACTGAGCAGCACAGAGAAGCCTGTTGGCGCAGCAGCCATTACCAGCAAAGGTCTAGATAGCCTTGGACTAATACTACGGAGGAATAAAAGATGCCACACACTTGCATTGTAGTTCACATGACACTGACTGAGTGCTCCGAGTGAGCCAGCAATGATCCCTTTATTAGAACCAGCTGTGTGATTGACAGATTGACATATATGACGTCAGCATAAGATCATTCAAGAGATGAATCGTTCACAACAGTTCAACACCCCCACTTGATCTTATTCTGACAACCTTTGACATACATTTACACTTTTTTTTTATTCATTTTAACCTTCAACACCAAAAATGAAATACACAAACTTTCAATCATGCCCTTTGTTACAGGCTTGGTTAAAATATCAGCTACCATTTCTGTTGTTGGGCAGTATTCAATAATAATGTTTCCATCACTAACTGCAGATCGAACAAAATGATATTTGATATCAACACACAGGATTCTTTGATAGTGCAATTGCCCCTTGGTTGTCCTCAAAGATTGTCACTGGTGCATAATCATTTCCACTGTCCATTCCTTTTAATAATTGCACAAGCTAAAAACGTTCCTGTGTAGCAGCTGCCAATGCCATATATTCTGCTTCACATGTGGATAAAGCAACTGTAGGCTGTTTCTTAGATTTCCAGGAAATAACAGGTCCTGTCTGGCATAGACTAAAACAGTACCCAGTTGTGCTCCGTCTGTCATTTTGATCTGCTGCCCAATCAGCATCACAATATGCAACAAGTTTTAGTTTTTAATCACTTCTCTTGTAACACAACTCCTGGTCTACAGTTCCCTTCAAGTATCTCAACACATGTTTTGCTGTTACCAGAGTTGGGTGTAACGCGTTACTGTAATAATATTACTTTTGTCGGTAACAGAGTAGTGTAACGCGCTACTTTTATAATTCAGTAATCACACTACAGTTACTAACATTGCCCCGACACGCATTACTTCGTTACTTACTAAAATCAGTCATAATCAAACCTCAACAAACACCTGCAAAGAACACATGCTAAGGTGAAGCTAACGCACAGCTATTTGTTGTTTGTTTATATCACGTAGTCTGTTCTTCTTCTCTGTTTTCCGGTTGTTGCCTGTTTTGAATGACGAATACACACTACCGCCGCCTGCTGGTAAGGAGAGTTATTGCCACTCACGCATGCGCAGTTCGTACATGCTCGGCTGAAGTCTTTGCGGTGTCTGGTTCCAGTGCAACACATGGCCAACACGCAGGAGAACACGCCGACGCAACAGCGTGAGCAGAGATAGACTGCGCAAAATATACAGATAGCAGGAGACAGAGGACAGCCATGGTCAGATAGGAAAACATTCAGGATCTGGATCAGTCTTATGCGACAATGGAAACTGAACTAAAGAGAACATTTGAAACGTTAGCAGTCTGCGTGATCTGCCTGCAGGGAGGGGCGGGCCGGCCCTGCGAGTAAAGTAACGAGTAAAGTAACGATTAAAGTAACGAGAGAGAGTAACGAAGTAGTGTAATATATTACTTTTTTTTAGTAACGACCCCATCTCTGGCTGTTACCATATGCTGTTCTTTTGGTTCGGATAAGTGTTGAGACAACTTACTGACAATAAAACTTAGATCAGGTCTAGTACATGTCATCACATAAATCAAGCTGCCTACCACTTCACGATACCTCTTTTGATCAACAGATTCACCTTCATTGTCAAATTGTTGTTTATACTCGCATGGAGTCGATCTTGCCTTGCAGTCAGACATGTCAAACCTTTGCAATATTTTCATGATGTACCTTTTCTGGTTCATCTTTATTTCCCCATCTGTCTGTGTGAAATCAATGCCTAGAAAGTTCTTAAGTTTGCCAAGATCTTTCATCTTAAATTTGGCTCCCAAAATGTCTTTTACATTTTGGATTGTTGCTTCCTGCAATGATAAGATCATCAACCCAGATTATCAAAATAATCCTTTCACCTTTAGATGTTAGTTTACTGTAAACACAATGGTCAGCCGGATTTTGAATAAAACCATTTTCACTTAGATAATCATGGAGCATTTTATTTCAATTCCGTCCTGATTGTTTCAGACCATACAGTGATTTGTTAAGTTTACAGACCAGTTTCTCCCCCTTCTCTGACTTAACCTCAAATCCTTCAGGTTGTTCCATAAACAACTCACAGTCTATAGGAGCATGTAAATATGCCGTTTTAACATCCATTTGATGCAATTCTAAATCATGTTGTACTGCGATTTGCATTAGACTACGTACAGATGTCATATTTGCAGTTGGAGAAAAGGTTTCCTTATAATCAATACCAGACACTGGCCTTTTGCTACATACCTGGCATTGCATGTTTTAACTGGGTTCTCTTTCACTGTGTAAACCCATCTGCCCCCCACTGCATGTTTACCTTCTGGCAGTGTGGTCAGGGTAAATGTGTCATTTTCCCTTAGTGAATCCATTTCCTCCTCCATAGCTTTAGCCCATAATTGAGAATTTGGTGATGTCATAGCCTCCTTCAATGTTTGGGGCACATCACAAATAACTCTATAACAGTAATCAAGGGTTAGTTCTCCTTGGTCATCAGATTCGACTTTACACTCATAATCCTTCAAATATTGAGGAGGTTTTCTTTCCCTTTGTGGATAAGATGTCCTCTGGCTACTTTGGCCTTCACCTGTCTGAATGTTATCACACATCTCAGTCTCATTTTCCTGTGATTCTTTTGGGATTACATTTGCCTTTTCAATTTTTGGTAGGTGGTTTACAGCTCTCCTCATACTGAAATCTTCATCATCCGTTTCCTGCTCTGTTTGAGTCTGACTCTCAATGACACTTTTGGTGATGAATTTGACCAACCTATTTTTGAGTACTTTTCCTGTGTCAGGATAAAACACCAAATAAGCAGGGCTGTTCTTATCATAGCCTATACAAATACCCTTTTCAGATCTTGAATCCAACTTTTTCTTGTTTTGCTTGTAAGCATAGCATGGTGACCCAAATGTTCTCATTTTTGAAAGGTTAGGCTTCTTTCCTGTCAATATGTAGTATGGAGTCTGTCCTACACGTTTGTTGTAACACCTATTTCGAATGACAGCAGCAGTCATAACTGCATATGTCCACAACTCTTTTGGTAGGTTACTCTCAATTAGCATGCATCTTGCCATTTCAAACAATGTTCTCCAATTTCTTTCAGCTGTCCCATTTTGATGGGGTGAATAAGGAGCTGAGATCTCATGTCTGATGGCATTTCTACTTAGCAATGACTGAAATTGACCAGAAGTATACTCAGTACCATTATCAGATCTAATGCATTTGATTTTTCCATAAGGTGAAACGTCAGCAATGTACTTCTCAGTAGCCTTGACTGTGTCACTCTTAGATTTAAAAAATAAACAAAAACTGCTCCTGAATAGTCATCAGTAAATGCTAATGTATATTTGAACCCATCTTTAGCTGTAGGATCTATAGGTCCAGACAAATCTGTGTGTACAAGCTGCAGTGCAGCCTTTGCCCTTTGCTCCTGCTCTGAGCAAATTTCCCTTTTGTGCACACTTCACATGTCAAATTAGATGTATCAGTTTTGCCTTTAATTGTCATACCCTCTGTGACTTTTTGCAATTTCAACACATCTTCGTAGTTAGAATTTCGTGCTATGTTTTGATATCATAACACCCATGACATTCATCAACATTTTCATCATTAACTGTGTTTAAATAAAACAATCTATCATACACCTTAATATCAAATGGCGTACCGTTTTCGTGAATGAGCTTGTTCTGTCCTTCTTTGAATACGACCGTGGCTCCATTGGTCGTCTCTGCTTTGGCCGAGAAAATGTCTTTCACCCGTATTGTCTTTCAGCCAAACTTTGGCTGCATCTCTCTTCAGCGCTATGCCAGAGGCCCTCACTCCATCAGCCAACTCCAGGACATGTTTTCGTGGCTCGAAACTCTCGTCAAAGTCTTTGAATTTGTTCATGTCAGTCACTATGTGCGATGTAGCACCGGTGTCGACCATAAGCCCTCTTTGCTTTAGTCCATCGCCCGGGTCGCTGTCCACCTGTCGTTCGTGGGCCTTGAAGGCGAATGTGTGGTGGTGGTCATGGTCCTCTTCATCCATGGCCTGTTTTACGTTGTCTCGTTGTCCTCTCCGCCTGCAGTTTGCATCTCTGTGCGTGGAACTCCTGCAAAAACGGCACCACTGTCTCTGTTGTTCCCCGTGACCAGCAGCCTTGCACTCACAGGCCCTGTGACCCTTCTGGCCGCAAGTATAACAGGTCAGCAGCTTCACATCAAAGTCTTTGCCTCTTACTTTCATCACGCTGTCATCAACTGAGCTCCCACTGAACTTCTCAGTGCTCTCGTAGGTCCTCAGCTTGGTCTTGAACTCGGCGAGGGGTGATCTTCTCATCACTTTGTGTAGTGTGGATAGAAAACGATTTAAATGACGCTGGCAGCCCCTTCAGAATCATAGCTATCAATAAACCGTCACTCAAAATCTCTTCTGCATTCCTCAGTGCTGTGATAGCAGTCTCTGCTTGTATAATATAGTCTGTGATGCTTTCATTAGCATATTTCTGGAGAGACGTAAGCTCTGTATACAAGCTGATCACACGCGGTTTTCCTGTACCTGCGTAGTGATCCCTCAGAATCTTCAACGCCTTTCTCCCATCCTCCGCTGCATCTCTCATGACCAGAGACAAACTTGTATCGTCCAACAATTGAATAAGTTCAGCGTAGACTTCTTCATTTTTATCAGCGTCTTGTGCGGCTCTTACCGCGGCTCCTTCTGCGTCCTCTTCGCCTCCGCCACTGTCAGGCTCTTTCAATATGGTGCTTTTCAGCCCTTGTAGACACAGGTGGCCAAGAAACTTTGTTTCCCACAACTCATAGTTTTTCTCATCTCCTTCAAAGCACAAACGATTCCATCGGTTTCCAAAATCCTTTCTGGGCCCATAACCTGTTGGCGCAGCAGCCATTACCAGCAAAGGTCTAGATAGCCTTGGAGTCATACTACGGAGGAATAAAAGACGCCACACACTTGCATTGTAGTTCACATGACACTGACTGAGTTCACCGAGTGAGCCAGCAATGATCCCTTTATTAGAACCAGCTGTGTGATTGACAGATTGACAGATATGACGTCAGCATAACGAGGGGTGAGAACCAGAGGGGCGTAAGTGACATTTGACCAACTTTACAGGAGAGCCAAAACAAAAAATGACAATACTTTGTCCTGACTTTGTTTATTAAATTCAATCTTTAATATGAAAACTTCATAAACATGTGGATGACAATATACTTAATGAACAATATTTTGACTTTCATTGAAAAAAATATTCTTCTATTTTTTTTTTATTCGGAATAAAGTCACATGCGCCTTTTTGGAACTAAGATTGTATCTCATATGAACTAAGAAAAAGGGCGTATCTGATAAAAATAGGAAAAAGGCTTTACATTAATGAGGTCAAAAGTAACAGTAATCAATTGTTATAATAACAATATTATATGAAAATATCCTTATATCATATTAGTTCATTGAATGTAATTATTTAAAAAAAAAAAAACATTAATAACCATTTTGCCAAATAGTTAATTATTTAGCCATTTCCCCAAATAACCAATTGAAAATAGGCTACAGAGTCCATTGTGATCATATAAAATATCAATATCACATTAGTTCACTGAATAACAATCAATTACATTAAACCTGGCCTAATAACTGTTTGGCAAATCAAAAACTACTTTAGAACATTGGGAATGTCAAATATAGCAATATAATATACGACAACAGCATATTTCATGCAGATCATGTACGTTTCAGATTGATTTGAAAGGACATACTAGCCTACTCTGCCTGAATGACTTGCAAAGAATGGTAGAAGTCCACATAAGAGTGAGGGATACTCCCATTTGTGTGAGTACGTCTTTCTTTTTCACAGCAGTGGTCCCAGGTGGACCTGTGTGCATCTTCTTTGGTTCAATTGCATGAGCACCTCTGGTCTCCTGCTTTCCAACTTGCAGCTTGGTTGTACAGCTCATATTTGAACTGATTCCTTTTCGGATCCTCTTTTGTGTAGCACAGGCGCAGCCATTTCATTTTATGCCAAAGAACTGTTTGTCCCTCTGTGTCTTTGGTTCTGTTTCGGACCGTGTGTTGTAGGGCTGTGCAATTAATCGTATTTTAATCTCGATTACGATTTTGGCTTGCAACGAGGTCCACAGTTTCCCCGCAGCGAGGCCCCCCCCCCCGCCCCCCTGTTGACAGTTCACGAGCGTGCCCCCTCGACTTCATTCACCACATCACAGTCATCAATTAAGGACGCGCTTTACAGTGCAACGGCCTACTCAAGCAGCTCGCAAGGACACAAAGATATAACACATGCCATCACATTCTACATAGCTAAAGACATGTGCCCAGTTAGCACGGTTAGCAACCAGGGGTTTAAGCAACTGGCTAACACTATGGACAAGCGTTAAGCGATGCCATCTTGGCATCATTTCACCAGATCTGCACTGCCTGCCCTATATGACAAATGTCGTGGGGAAGTTAAAAAAGATGTGGCTTCAGCTGAATACTTTGCAGTTGAGTTATACTTAAAGTTCAGGGTAATCAACTATTTTTTAAGTTCAATAAATGGATGTTTTCAAAGTCAATGAATAATCATATTTAATAATCGTGATATCAATATTGACCAAAATAATCGTGATTATGATTTTTGCCATAATTGAGCATCCCTAGTGTGTTAATAATAATAATAATTCCTTGCATTTATTATACCTCAAAGCGCTTTACACATATTTGTTATACATGCAATGGTCACTGTGGACAATACCCACAGGAGTAAGTTCAGGTGAAGTGTCTTGCCCAAGGACACAACGGCTTTACAGACGACGCAGCAGCGGCAGGTTTCACCTGATGATGATCTGATGATCATTGCACAGCGCCACACCATCCATCTTCACGCCTCGAAGTCATCGAGGCGCTTTTACAAGCGCTTTTACACATTGATATCATACATGTACTGTGGAAAATACCCACAGGAGCAAATCCGGGTGAAGTGTCTTTCCCAAGGACACAACGGCCTGACACAGTGGCGGCAGGAGCGGGTTTCGAACTGGAGTTCCCCAGCACCCCCCTTGATCTGATGATCAGATGCACAGACGACTGCGCCACCCGTCCCTATGTGTTGTGAGAAGGACTTGGAATCACCTTCTATGGCCTGTTCTTCCTTGCCATCCTCACAAGAGTGTACCCCTCCGAACTATACAAAGGGCCTTTTTTCTGTCGATCTCAATGGCTGCATGAACACGGTCACATTCCATCTTGCTGTGTCCAGACTCCATGAATGTATGGTCAATAATGGAGATGGGCAAGGTTTTAACTTCATGGAGACACATGGCACTAAAACCAGCATTCCTGTTCTGCCCACCACATGTGTCAGAGTACAGCACCACATGCTCAGTACCTGAAAGAGTTGACAGATACTGGAACATGCATGTGCTGATCTCTGATGAGTTTAATTCTCTGTTGAAGATGTATCTGTAGAAACTAAGTTTCCTTTGTCACTCAGCATTGACTTTGATTCCTGGATTATTTCATTCTCTTCATCACGCTCTTCTGCATCTTGAAATAAGCTTAGTAACACTTCTTCAGCAGTGAAAAGCTTTCCTCTCATGGTTGACCTAGCTTGCTTACATATGGTGTCAGCCATTTTGACTCAAGTGCAATCCAAAGGCTTTACCCATAATACATTTCTCAGGGCCAAAAGGGCGTAAGTGCACTTACGTCCTTTTGGCCCCAAATAGTTCAGTGTGTTCTGTGTTAGGTCTTTTGGTTTTTGATGAATAACTCTGGATTGGTTTATAATTCACATGCACCCTTTTGGCAGTAGAAAGAGCTCATTGAGAGCTTTCATTTGATATATATAACTCATTTTGGACCAAAATGTCACTTACGCCCCTCTGGTTCTCACCCCTCGATAAGAGCATTCAAGAGATGAATCCCTCATCTATGAAAACCCCCAGGTATGATGGCAAAGCTAACTGGGAAGCATTCCAGGCACAATTTGAAATGGTCTGCTGAAGAAAAGGCCCTCCAGCTTGCAATGTGCCTTACAGGGGATGTGTGACTATGAGTGACTATGATGCTTTAAAGAGTCTCAGTCATTGGTACATGTTTATTTATAAAGCTTTGTTGGGTAAACTCCCGTATTATATCTGCTCTCTGATAACACAGTTGCAAGCAGCTATTGTCTGAGATTGCATGATGTAATATTGTTAGATCTGCCAAGAGCAAGGACTGTCTTAGGTAAGACAGCTTTTATGTGCGCAGCTCCACTTGCTTGGAACAATCTTCAGCAAGAATTGAAACTGAGCAATCTCATTCCTCTGCATGTTTTTAAAGCTAGACTAAATGAAATGCTCGTTGATACTATGGGCACTTGTAAATGTCTATAACTATGTAAATGTATGCTGTAAATATAATGTATGATGTCCTTTATTGTTTTATGTTTCATGTGGAACCTATATGCTGCAGGTCTCCCTTGAAAAAGAGATCTATTGTCTCAATGGGACCAATCTCGTTAAATAAAGGTTTGAAATTAAATGAAATGAGATGACGGCACCTGCACAAACCCCCACCCTGCCGACCCTGGACCCTTGCCTTCACCCAGTCATTGTCGCAGATGAGAGAGTTTCGGCAGTGACAGACATCTGGCAGAGAAACTCTGATGGACTAACTCCCAATGAGCAGAACCTGCTGCTTCAGCTCTTGCTGGAATTCAAAGACTGTTTTTCCAGGCCTCTCCAGTAGTCATGGTTCCCAAGAAAAATAACTTTCGGTTCTGCGTAGACTTCAGACCGCTCAATAAAGTGTCCAAGAAGGACCTGTACCCCCTTCCTCGCATCGATGAAGCACTCGATACAGTGGCAGGGTCTTCCTGGTTCTCCTCCCTGGACCTGCGCAGCGGATATTGGCAGGTCCCCCTTGCCCCTAAAAGTTCTCCCATTCAGCCTCTGTAATGCCCCTGTCACGTTTGAGAGGCTTATGGACCTGGTGCTGGCAGACATTCCCCGCCATGAGTGTGTTGTTTACCTGGACGACATCCTCGTCCATGGGAAATCCTTCGAATCAGCTCTCGGGGCCCTCAAACGTGTGCTGGTGAGAGTGGCTGGAGCAGGACTGAAATTGCACCCCCAGAAGTGCTGTTTCTTGAAGCGTGAGGTGACTTTTCTCGGTCACAGGCTAACGGAGGGCGGCGTCGGCACCATGGGAGAGAAGGTGCAGGCTGTGAAGGACTGGCCCACCCCCAGCTCTGTGCAGGACCTGAAAAGCTTCATGGGCCTGTCCTCCTTCTACAGGAGGTTTGTGAAAAGGTTCTCCTGCATAGCTGCGCCACTGTCCCGCCTGTTACAGAAAGGAGAGGTGTTTTCATGGACAGTGGAGTGTCAGGCAGCATTTGCTTTACTACAGGAAGCCCTAGTGGTGGCACCGATCCTCTTCCCCCCTGACCCCACCCTTCCCTTCATCCTCGACAACGATGCCAGCAACAGTGGAGCAGGAGCCGTGCTGGCCCAGGTGACACTAGAAGGAGAGAGAGTAGTGGCCTACTATAGCAGAACATTTAACAAAGCTGAACGCCGCTACTGTGTCACCAGATCGGGAACTGCTTGCTGTGGTCAGTGCCATCCGGCACTTCAGGTACTACCTAGGGGGCCTCCACTTCACAGTCCGGACTGATCACTCTGCCTTACAGTGGCTCATGTCCTTCAAAGAACCAGAAGGCCAGCTGGCACGCTGGATTGAAGAGTTACAAGCATATGACTTCACCATAATTCACAGACCTGGCATGCAGCACGGCAACGCTGATGCACTCTCCTGCCGCCGCCCCCCCCTGTGTGATGGAGTGCTGCAGAGGGGGTGGAAGGAACCGGCTGCAGGAGAGACACAGTGGCAGGTGGTGGTACCGAGGACCCTGCGGGAGACGGTACTTCGGTCAGTGCATGGAACTCCAGGATCTGGTCACTTTGGGGTCTCTAAGACTCTCCGCCGCCTGCGACAGAGATTCTACGGGGGCTAACACAGACGAGATGTGGAAGATTACTGTCGCCGCTGCAACAGCTGCACTGCACGTAAGGGCCCTACCGACAAATCTCATGCCCAGCTCCAGCAGTTTCCGGTAGGGTGCACAATGGAGAGGATCAGGATCGAATTTCTTGGGCCATTTCCCCACACAGAAAAAGGGAACTGCTACATCCTCACAGCCATGGACTACTTCACTAAGTGGCCTGAGGCATACCAGATCAAGAGGCAGAGACTATTATGGACGCTTTGGTGGAGGGAATGTTTAGCAGGTTCGGGGCACCTGAAGTCATACACACAGACCAGGGCCGGAACTTTGAGTCCCGAGTGTTTAAGGCTCTAAGTGCGAAAAACTGGGATCCCATAAGACCCGCACCACACCCCTTCACCCACAGAGCGATGGCCTCGTAGAAAGGTTCAACCGCACACTGGCTCAACAGCTTGCCATAGTGACGGCAAAACACCAAAGAGACTGGGATGCCCATGTCCCCCTCGTGCTGATGGCGTACCGGTCTGCGACCCAAGATTCCACTTCCTGCTCCCCTGCCCTCCTCATGTTAGGAAGGGATATGCGCACGCCGGGCGAGATGATGATGGGCTTGCCCCCCGATGCTCCTGTGGACCCCCCAGGGTTCAAATATGCCAGGAAACTCCAGGAACTGTTGCAGTCTGCTCACGACTTTGCCAGGCGCCAGCTACAGACTGCAGGGGCGAGGCAGAAGAGGAACTACGACGTGCATGCTAGAGGACGGCATTTCAGTGCAAGCGAGTTGGTCTGGGTGTATAACCCACAGAGGAAGAAGGGCAGATGCCCAAAGCTGGACAGCAACTGGGAAGGGCCCTGCAGGGTTCTGGAGAGACTGAGTGAGGTCATCAACAGGGTCCAACTGCAGCGGAGAGGGAGAATAGTTGCTCTTCACCGGGACAGGTTGGCACCCTATCGGGGTACAGCGACACCACTAGGATCAGGTGGTGAGACACAGGGGGCTAGGGACACTGTTCTTTCTTCTTCCCAACCCCCCTCTCACGACCCGGGGACCTTGCCTGGTTCCCCACAACCTGGACCTTTTTTCCCTTGCCCTACTCTGGCAATAGGGGTTAGGGGTAGGGTTAGGGTAATGTTGTGAATTGAGCGGCCCATGGTGGTGGTGGTGGGGTTATGGTATGGGCAGGCGTATGTTATGGACGACGAACACAGGCCACTCGATTCACAACATTACTCTAACCCTAACCCTAACCCTACCCCTAATCCTACCCCTCACACCAGATACTGACTGGTTTTCGGACCCCCCAAGACCCCCCCAATAAAGAAAAAATGTTTCAGAATGGCCTTTTATTGTGGCCAGCCTAAGGCACACCTGTGCAATAATCATGCTGTCTAATCAGCATCTTGATATGCCACACCTGTGAGGTGGGATGGATTATCTCGGCAAAGGAGAAGTGCTCACTATCACAGATTTTTTCAGATTTATGAACAATATTTGAGAAAAATGGTTATTTTGTGTATATAGATTTTTTTTTAGATCTTTGAGTTCACCTCATGAAAAATGGGAGCAAAAACATAAAGTGTTGCGCTTATATTTTTGTTCAGTGTATTTTATTTTGTTCTGTATATAATTTATTCAACTTTCACTAAATGGCCAAAACTATGTTGAGGCGCTTGGTCATATACTGTAAATCCATTTTGTTTCAGATGATGATGTTTTACCATAAGGCTGGAATGCTTGTGCGTATACATACTTAAATAAAAAAAGAAAATGGTAGATCGCAGAATATTGCCATTACATTGAGGTCAGCTCAATGTTTTGCCAAAATTATGAACAAACAATAAAACGAAAGCTTTCTCTTGCACATCATTGTGTAAAAACAAATATAAAACCCCACTGTCGTCCTGCATAACTTAAACCACAGGCACATCTGAAAAAACAGCATGACCTGGCTGGATGTTGATTGGATATGTGGTAGATATATTGGTCTGAAGCCTTTCTGTTGGATTTGTGATTATGTTGTCTGTGAGAGGTAGTGAACCAAACATTTTGATGTGCCATGGTTCTCCCTTGACAAAAACCAGGGGGAGGCAGCAGGTATTGACCTCCACATTGTGAAAGTCAAACGCTGAGATTGAAATGTCAGCCCTCACCATCAGAGCTGGACAATAACCATAATGAAGACTTTGTTACCACAGCCGTTAAATGTTCATCAGCTGATGGAGTGTGCTGAAATCTTCCCTTGGTAATAGGAGGTGGGAGCAGTCCCGATAAGAGCTGTGAATGGTGATCAGTATTGATGATCAGGCCCCTGGTCGAAAAACCATCAACCTCCCTATTTGATGGAAATTACACTTAATGAGACGTTAGGCCAAATGTAAGTGGGTTCACAGACAGGGCATTTGTTGACATCAGAAAAAAAGCATACGTCTCTCCAGGGCATTCTTGCAATTACATGGCAGAGAGTGACTAAAAAGGATTTAAAGCTAATCAGGTCTACAAATCTAGTCAGCAATGGTAAAAACGCCAATTTTATAAAATGACATCACGTTTTTTTCATGTAAATTCCAATCCAATCCAATCCAACTTTATTTATATAGCACATTTAACCTGTTAAGCCCTGAGCCTGTTTTTCAGTCCTCAGGCTCGAAAATGACACGCCCAGAACAAATGACTATATCTTCACTTTTAAAAGGGTAAATTAATAATCTTTTTTCTCAAAGCAATGATACACCTGTGAGTTGGATGTAGAAAAGTCAGAGTCAACATAATTTTTTTTATTTTAAAGTAAATTCAGATTGAACATAGTAAAAAAAAAACTATAACATATAATAGTACCCTGTATCAAGATTGATGCAAAACAAGTGAAAAAAAACCCACCTATGGGGTCATTTGGGTGTATTTGTATTTGGGTGTATTTGTATCATTGGTCGATTTTGGAATTGAGGGGGCTGCCTAAATCCACCTAAACATTAACATTGAGGAGTGAGAGTGATGCGCATACAGTTTGCCCAAAACCGAAAGCTCTGTTACAATCTATATGAAAACTACGTTTATTGTCATAAATGTTATGATGGATTATCAGTAATCATTTCAAAGTGCCACAGAGACATTGGATTAACCTTCAGCAGCCATTGAACACAACTTTTGATCAGAAAACAGCAAAGGTAAGACGTAATTGCCGTTTTGGCCCCGTAAAGTGAAGTTGTGAGTTGTCTTTCCTGGCTTCGTTGCAGTGGGTTTTGGTCGCACAGTGATGATACTTATACCATTGGAATCTGTGGAATCTTAGCTTTCATATGACCTAATTCTAACGAAAGCAATACATACCTAACATGTAGGCTAATGACCTTGGTTAAATAGCAATTGGAAAAGGAGAAGTGAGCTGCAGCACCGATTGGCAAAAAGCTTAGAGTTTTTTCACATAATCTTCTCTCTTATCTGGTAACAATAATGAAAAAAAGATTCAAGCCTCTTTTGGAGAAAGGTCTTTGCTCCATGTCATTCACATCAAGTGCTTTAGGTTGGTGCTTGCTCTGCTGGGAGAAGGTTATCTTGAACGGTGGAAAACCTAGGAGAGGCAGTATTGATCCAGACCACAAAGATCCATTCACAATAAAAATGTAGGCAGGAATACTGCCACATCTCCTCATTTGGTGTACAGTATTGCTTCTCATTTGGGGCTTAACAGAGTTCAGAGAGAAGCTGGCCAATTGCTTATTAAGTATTCAGTCTCCCTTCGAGCCATATCATAAATGTCATCTTATGCAAAGAAGGTATTTCAGTATAAATTAAGCTGAAAGGGCTGCACATTTGCTTCTTCATCTTCACTCAAAACAACCACCTTGATGGATTGCAATGAAATGTGTTACTCTGCAGCAGAAACCTATCTGTTAGTGCTATAGCCACATTTAAGGAAGAGATTCAACCAATACTTAACTCGATAGCATGTCTGCATGTAGGGGAGGAAACTTATACAAAATGTACACCACCCCAAATTGATCATGTTGTTGATAGTGCTATAGATGCGCTGCGAATAAAATTAGATTCTGTTGCTCCTTTGAAAAAGAAGAAAATAAAACAACATAGATTAGCTCCATGGCATAATGCCGAAACCCGCAAAATAAAGCAAAAGTCTAGACAACTTGAAAGGATATGGCGTTCCACTAAACTTGAAGAATCTCGTTTAATTTGGCATATTACTCTCAATGAATATAAGAAAGCACTGCGTAAAGCGAGAGCAGCCTACTACTCTTCATTAATAGATGAGAATAAGAATAATGCAAGATTTCTTTTCAGCACTGTAGCCAGGCTGACAGAGAGCCACAGCTCGATTGAGCCTTCTATTCCCTTAGCACTCAGTAGTAATGATTTTATGTGCTTTTTTAACGATAAAATTGTTACTCTTAGAAACAAAATTAATGACCTCTTGCCTTCGACCAGTATAGTGTTATCAACAGCTCCCGGAATCGTAAGTTCTAATATTACACTAGATAGTAAACTAGAATGCTTTTCAGCCATTAACCTTGAACAATTACATTCAATGATTCTCTCTTCTAAACCATCAACGTGTATGTTAGACCCAATTCCAACTAAGCTGTTGAAGGAAGTTTTTCCATTAATTAGCACTTCTTTATTAAATATTATGAATATGTCTTTATTATCAGGCTATGTTCCACAATCATTCAAAGTAGCAGTGATAAAACCGCTTCTTAAAAAGCACAACCTCGATCCAGAGGTTTTAGCCAACTATAGACCTATTTCTAATCTTCCGTTCCTCTCAAAAATTCTTGAGAAAGCGGTCGCAAAACAGTTGTGTGATTACTTAAAAAACAATGATTTATTTGAAGATTTTCAGTCTGGCTTTAGAACACATCATAGCACAGAGACAGCTCTGGTTAAAGTCACAAATGATATTCTAATAGCCTCAGACAAGGGACTTGTCTCTATTCTTGTTTTGCTCGATCTTAGTGCTGCATTTGATACTATCGACCATGATATCCTATTGCAAAGACTAGAGCACTTAGTTGGCATACAGGGAACTGCTTTAGGCTGGTTTAGGTCCTATCTATCTGAACGCTCTCAGTTTGTACGTGTTAACGATGAATCTTCCACGCAAACCAAAGTTAGCCATGGAGTGCCACAGGGCTCAGTGCTCGGACCTATTTTGTTCACATTATATATGCTTCCGTTAGGCAATATTATAAGGAATCATTCTGTAAACTTTCATTGTTATGCGGATGATACTCAACTATATTTATCAATCAAGCCTGATGAAATTAATCATCTAAATAAAATTCAAGACTGCCTTAAGGACTTAAAAACGTGGATGACCTTAAACTTTTTGATGTTAAACACGACCAAAACTGAAGTTATTGTACTTGGCCCGAAGAATCTACGAAACAAATTATCTAAAGACATACTAACTATGGATGGCATTAATTTGGCCTCCAGTGAGACTGTAAGGAATCTTGGTGTTATATTTGATCAGGATTTATCCTTTAACGCCCACATAAAATCAATTTCAAGGACCGCCTACTTCCATCTACGTAACATTGCAAAAATCAGGCATATCTTGCCTCAAAACGATGCAGAGAAACTAGTCCATGCATTTGTTACTTCTAGGCTGGATTATTGTAACTCTTTATTATCAGGGAGTACCAAGAAGTCAATCAAGTCGCTTCAGCTGATTCAAAATGCTGCGGCTCGTGTACTAACCAGAGTTAGGAAAAGGGACCACATTACTCCTGTTCTGGCTGCCTTACACTGGCTCCCTATAGAACACAGGATAGAATTTAAAATTCTTCTTCTCGCCTACAAAGCCCTTAATGGGCAGGCGCCATCTTACCTTAAAGAACTCATTATACCCTACTGTCCTACTAGGGCATTGCGTTCCAAGAATGCAGGGTTGTTGGTTGTTCCTAGAATCTTTAAAAGTACAATGGGAGCCAGAGCCTTTTCTTATCAAGCTCCACATTTGTGGAATCAGCTTCCAGTTTGTGTTCGGGCGGCAGACACCCTATCCGTTTTTAAGAGTGCGCTTAAGACCTTCCTTTTTGATAAAGCTTATAGTTAGGGCTGATTAGATTCAGCCCCTAGTTTTGCTGATATAGGCTTAGTTTGTCAGGGGACATCTTACTTCTTCCTTCTCTCTGTCTATACCCGTGTACACTCATGTTCCGATTAACCCAGCTTCCCCAAATGTCTTTCTTTTTGGTGTCTATATACGCTGGGATCCGGAGTCATGGATGATCCTGCGGTCCTGTGTCCTGGATCGCGAGCGCTGGATCTTGAGTCGTGGCTGTGGTCCTGGATCATAGGTCCTGGATGGATATCCTCGTGGATTCATCTTCCTATTATACACACATGCATTTCCAAACATTTGGACTACCTATGTTGCAAATGTATTATCTTTTCAATGTACACACGGCATCTATTGCACGTCTGTCCGTCCTGGGAGAGGGATCCCTCCTCTGTTGCTCTCCCTGAGGTTTCTCCCATTTTTCCCTTTAAACTGGGTTTTCTTTGGAAGTTTTTCCTTGTACGATGTGAGGGTCTAAGGACAGAGGGTGTCGTATTGTCATACTGATATTCTGTACACACTGTGAAGACCACTGAGACAAATGTAACATTTGTGATATTTGTGATATATTGTAACTTTCCTTAAATCTAGAATCTTTATGCATTCCCATTGTAAGGTTTCAGCGTTAGAGTCTGTGAGCTTATTGTTTTGTGTTTATTCTGGTGGCCTTGCAGTTTTATTTTGATGTTGACTCTGTCCTCTCCTTTCAGGTGTCATCACTTCCTGTGGTGGTGTGTCACTTGTCAGCTTGATAGTGATCTCCTGTTCTGGATTGTTTGCACCTGTGCCTCATTAACTGTTGTGTATATGTAGCCCTGTTTCCTGTTGTCTGTTGTCGGTTCGTCTTGTCTCAACACTAAGTCCATGTCTGTATTTCCTCGTGCAACTTTGAGCAACCTAGTCGAACCTAGTGAACTTTTGAGTGTCCTAGTAGATCCTAGATACCTTTTACTTTGAGAAGTCTTTTTTATATTAAAAGATAATTCTGAAGTCAAGAAAGAATCGTGCATCTGAGTTCTTGTGAATCCACCGTGTCAGAACGAACCGACCAAACAAGATGGACTCAGCCGATTCCACCGTGGTAAAGACGGCTTTGCAGGCGCAAGGAACACGCCTGCATCACCATGAGGAGCAGCTGACAACAATGAATCAGGGGGTTCAGGACTTAAATGCCCGTCAGCAAGATTTCCAGTCAACAGTGACAACAGAAATAAATCACCTGGCGGAAAAGATGCGTGACATACTTACGCACCTCGAGGCACGTCCTGCTGTTCCTGCGGCAGAGTTTTCCGGTCCAGCGGAGGTCGGGTTTGCTGAGATCTCCGTTCAAATACCCATGCCATCGTCTTCACTCCGCCTCGCTTCACCGGAGAAGTTCTCCGGGGATTCTGGAAACTGTCGTCCATTCCTGATACAGTGCGATCTCCATTTCAAACATCAGCCCGCAGCATTTCCCACAGATCAAGCTAAGGTAGCTTTTATAGTATCTCACTTGACGGGAAGAGCGGGAGCCTGGGCAACAGCTGAATGGGCCCGAGACTCGCCTGTTTGCCAGTCGTTAAGGTTATTCATGGATTCTATGAAAAACATTTTTGACCAGACAGCACCCGGGAGAGAGTCAGCGAGAGCCCTGGTGAACATCAAACAACGGCAGAGGAGAGTGGCGGATTACGCGATCGAATTCCGGACCCTGGCAGCAGAGAGTGGATGGAACTCAGCGGCTCTTTTTGATGCGTTTCTGCATGGATTAGCGGATCCCATAAAGGATCAGTTAGCTCCATTAGAGTTGCCTGTAGAATTGGACTCGCTCATCGCCATGGCTATCCGGGTAGACCAACGTCTAGCAGAGAGACGTCGGGAGAAAACAGCTTTCACTCCACTGTTCGGACGGGAGTTACAGAGGGAACACTACGGTTGGCGGAGTAATACCCGGACTTCGTCTCCAGAGCGACCAGCGCCCCCTAGCGCCGCGGAGGAACAGATGCAGCTCGGAAGAGCCAAACTCACTCCGGAGGAACGTCAGCGCCGCCTACGGGAGCGGCTGTGTTTCTACTGCGGCCAGCAGGGTCATGTTCTGGCAGCCTGTCGGGCAAAAGATCAGGCTCATCAGCGGGAAGAGGGACGCTGGTGAGCCGAGTGACTTCTTTCAACCCTTCCTCGAGAAGACTGACTCAGGTACAAATGAAACTGAATGATAAAACTGTGACTCAGGATGCATTAATTGATTCTGGGGCTGATGAGAGCTTGTTAGACTGGGAGCTGGCTAAAGAGTTGAACTTAAACATTGTCCTTTTAGATCAGCCATTAGAGGCTAGCGCGTTGGATGGCCGCCTGTTATGTACAGTTACTCATCGCACAGAACCCATAGAAATTGTTATAGATCAGGAGCACCGTGAGCATATTAGCTTTCATTTATTGAACTCAGCTCAACAGCCTCTCATTTTGGGTTACCCGTGGCTTGTTAAACATAACCCTCACATGGACTGGCTTACAGGAAAGGTTAAGGGGTGGGGGAGTGAGTGCTCTCGTTCATGTTTAGCCTCTCATACAGTTTTGAGTGGACCGCCCAGATCTGGGAACTTTAAACTGGCGTCAGATAGGGACAGTGTCACTTCTTCTAAACATTCTGACTTTCCTGACTTATCCAAAGTGCCAGAGTGTTACCTTGACATTAAGGAGGTGTTTAACAAGACACGAGCTACTTCCTTGCCTCCCCATAGACCGTATGATTGCCCCATAGACCTTCTCTCGGGCTCTACTATCCCCAAAGGACGGTTGTATTCTCTCTCTGGTCCTGAAAGGGAGGCCATGGAAGAGTATATCGGATCATCACTCAAAGCTGGCTTGATTCGGCCATCATCATCCCCAGCAGCAGCAGGTTTATTTTTTGTAGGGAAAAAGGACGGTTCATTAAGGCCCTGTATTGATTACAGTCCACTTAATCAGATCACAGTTAAGAACAGATATCCCCTTCCACTCATCTCTACGGCATTCGATCTGTTACAGGGAGCCAAGATATTCACCAAGCTTGACTTAAGGAATGCGTATCATCTTGTGCGCATCCGGGAGGGGGATGAGTGGAAAACGGGTTTCAATACACCTACGGGACATTATGAATATTTGGTAATGCCTTTTGGACTTTGTAATGCACCTGCTGTTTTCCATGCCCTCATTAATGATGTGTTACGAGATTTCCTGAATGTTTTCTGTTTTGTGTATCTCGATGATATTCTCATCTTTTCTCCAGATGAGAAAACTCATGTTAACCATGTGCACCTTGTTCTTCAGAGACTCCTGGCTAACCATTTGTTTGTAAAGGCCGAAAAATGCGAGTTTCATGTGAACTCTGTGGCATTTTTGGGCTTTGTGATTTCCCCTAACAAGGTGGAAATGGACCCAGCTAAGGTCAGTGACGTGGCTAATTGGCCCACGCCAGACTCTAGAAAGAAAGTTCAGCAATTCCTGGGGTTTGCTAACTTTTACAGACGGTTCATACGCAATTTCAGTGCTATTGCCTCTCCTCTCCATGCCCTTACCTCTCCCCATGTTTAGTTTGTGTGGAATCCACAGGCAGAGAAATCTTTCCTGGAACTGAAGAGGAGGTTCACCACAGCTCCCATCCTGACGGTACCTGATCGCCACCGACAGTTTGTGGTGGAAGTGGATGCCTCCAACGACGGCGTTGGAGCTATACTGTCTCAGAGGTCAGCGGGGGACAACAAGCTTCATCCATGTGCATATCTCTCCCGTAAGCTATCTTCGGCTGAGAGGAATTACGACGTGGGAAATCGGGAACTGTTGGCGGTGAAGATTGCTTTGGAGGAGTGGCGGCACTGGTTGGAGGGAGCGGAGCAGGATTTCCTGGTCTGGACGGATCATAAAAACCTGCAATACATCAGGAAGGTCAAACGTCTGAACTCTAGGCAGGCCAGATGGGCTTTGTTCTTTAACAGATTTAGGTTCACTCTGTCATATCGACCTGGTTCGCAGAATGGAAAGCCTGATGCACTCTCCAGGATGTTTGATCCTGAGCCAGTCCCCAAGAGTCCAGATCCCATTCTGCGGCCAGACCGAGTGATAGGGAGGGTGACCTGGCCCATTGAAGCCAAGGTCAAACAGGCAAACGTTGGAAATCCTGTCCCAAGAGGGTGTCCTCAGAATCGCTTGTTTGTGCCGGAGCAACTTCGATCTCAAGTTGTTCATTGGGCCCATACGTCTGTACTTACCTGTCATCCTGGAAACAAAAGGACCCTGTTCATGGTGAGACACAGATTCTGGTGGCCGGGGATGTGGAAGGATGTTGCAGAATATGTGGCGGCATGTCCTGTGTGCGCCAGGAACAAAACTTCTCGGCAAGCTGCGGCAGGTCTTCTCCAACCTCTGCCCATTCCCAACAGACCATGGTCTCACATTGCGTTGGATTTTGTGACGGGATTACCAACATCGGCAGGTAATACCACCATACTCACTGTGATTGATCGTTTTTCTAAAATGGCACACTTTGTCGCCATGCCCAAGTTACCTAATGCCAAAGAAACAGCAGAGGCCATGTTGTCCCATGTGTTCAGGATCCATGGTTTCCCCAGTGATGTCGTTTCAGACCGAGGCCCTCAGTTCGTGTCACGATTTTGGAAGGAGTTTTGTCACCTAATCCAAGCCACTGTTAGTCTGACCTCCGGATACCACCCACAGTCGAATGGACAAGCGGAGAGGATGAATCAGGATTTGGAGACCTGTTTGAGATGTCTAGCGTCCGAGAAACCTACCACCTGGAGTAAGAATCTGATTTGGGTGGAGTATGCGCACAACACTTTACCCACATCAGCCACTGGTATCTCCCCATTTCAATGTGTCCATGGGTACCAACCTCCATTGTTTCCGGAGCTCGAGAAGGAGGTCACCGTACCATCAGCCCATGCTCTGGTTCGCCGCTGCCGTCGGGTCTGGGCGGGAGTTCGCCATATGTTGCAGAGGAGTGCCGTTCGCATGAAGGTATTGGCCGACCGGAAACGACGTCCAGCCCCCAAGTACCAGGTCGGACAACGAGTGTGGCTATCTACCAAGGATCTTCCTCTCCATGTCGCCTCCAGGAAGCTGGCTCCCCGGTTCGTTGGTCCTTTTCCCATAGCCAAAGTGATTAACCCTGTTGCTGTCCGTTTATGTCTTCCAAAGTCCATCAAGGTCCACCCCACGTTTCATGTCAGCAAGTTGAAACCAGTCAAAGAGAGCAGACTGGTCCCCGCCTCCACGCCCCCTCCACCTCCCCGGATTGTCGACGGGGGTCAAGTATACACTGTGGACAAAATACTGTCTGAAAGGAAGAGGGGCAGAGGTAGACAGTTCCTGGTCGACTGGGTAGGGTACGGATTAGAGGAGAGGTGCTGGATCCCAGGCAGCTTCATTGTGGACAAGACCCTTATATCGGACTTCGATAGAGAACAGTCTCAGGCTTCAGGGACGTCTGGAGCCGTCCGTAAGAGGGGGGGTACTGTAAGGTTTCAGCGTTAGAGTCTGTGAGCTTATTGTTTTGTGTTTATTCTGGTGGCCTTGCAGTTTTATTTTGATGTTGACTCTGTCCTCTCCTTTCAGGTGTCATCACTTCCTGTGGTGGTGTGTCACTTGTCAGCTTGATAGTGATCTCCTGTTCTGGATTGTTTGCACCTGTGCCTCATTAACTGTTGTGTATATGTAGCCCTGTTTCCTGTTGTCTGTTGTCGGTTCGTCTTGTCTCAACACTAAGTCCATGTCTGTATTTCCTCGTGCAACTTTGAGCAACCTAGTCGAACCTAGTGAACTTTTGAGTGTCCTAGTAGATCCTAGATACCTTTTACTTTGAGAAGTCTTTTTTATATTAAAAGATAATTCTGAAGTCAAGAAAGAATCGTGCATCTGAGTTCTTGTGAATCCACCGTGTCACCCATCATCTTCAGCTGTACTTGTTTTCTAGTAAGCCAATGTTAGCATGCTAATCTAACATGGTGAACATGGTCAACATTACCTGCAAAAAACTGCAACATCATGTCATCGAGAGGCGTTAGCATGCTCTTGACAACATTTAGCGCAAACTACCGCTGTGTCCTGTACAGTGTCAAAACAGACAGACTCTTTTTATCCCAAAATGCAAAACTATAAAACAATGAACAATATATACCTGATGTTCCGTTCCAAAAGGATTTATTGACTCATTACAGCAGGCATATAAATAAACAAAGGTCGATCAAAAGAAGGCGACCCGGTAATAAAATGTTACAGTAAATCAAAACTAGGCCTTGACATCACGTCTTCATTGAAGGAATATTATGTAACATGAAACATATTTTCTCCCACGTTACGTTTCTTATGAACGTATCTTAAAGACGTTTATTTATACATATCTTTGCCATTTATTGTCTTGCTTATAATAATGATAATAGTCATTTATAAATATCATTTTAGAGCACACATTTGAAATCAGTAGGCAAGGCTGTAATTTCGCCAGCTGTTACTCTCATGAGCGAGGCAGAAAATAATAGTTTTAACATGCCAAAAAGCTGCTGTGTCGTTTATTGCAACTCAAACATTAAAACAAATCCAGAGTTACGTGTGTCTGTACTTCCTCTAAGAAGAAAGGACAGTAACAGAAGATCTCTGTGACGCCAGTCACAGAGTTTAGGATGATGGATGGATGGATGGATGATGGACTTTTATTAATCCCTCGTGGGGAAATTGTTTCTCTGCATTTGACCCATCCTAGTGTTAGGAGCAGTGTGCTGCCATTTTGAACGGCGCCCGGGGAGCAGTGTGGGGAACGGTGCCTTGCTCAGGGACACCTCAGTAGTACTTGGTCTTGCCGGGACTTGAACTGGTGACTTTCCAGTTGCCAAGCCAAGTCCCTATCTACTTCGCCACCACCGCCCGAAAGACACTACACTACCCATAATCCCCAGCTATCGTTTGGGACTACAGTCCCGTTGACCTCGCAACATCCGCGGTGATTGGACGGACGTCACCCAATCCCCGCCCGCTTCTGCCAAGTCATCCGGGGAAGGAGTATAAAGGCCGGGCACGGACACCATTCGGGAGGCTCTGTATTGTGTGACAGACGCCTCAAGCCTCTCATTGTGACAAGGCCATTTTCTGTCATTCCTTAGACTGCCTAGCAGTGGATATTCTGTGCCCCGTTAGACTGCCTAGCAGTGTGTTCAGTAGGGTTCTGTGCGAGCACACTGATTAGCAGTGTGTTGTCGTATTCTGTGTTTAGTATAGGGGTTGTGTGTGTGTATTGCTTAGATCCAGGTTGCTTAGCTATTGTGATTGTTAAATCACAATAGTTTGGTCCGTTGTTGGTCCAGGCTGTTCGTGTGTATATTACTGTGTTCATTGTTTTGGGTTACAAATAAACCACCGGTAACATATACCAAATCCAATCTGGTCGTGTCATGTCTCTTTGGTCCCCCTAGCCCAATAGGGAATGTAACACGTGGGGTCTCGTCCGGGATATTTAAATCAATTCCTGGGGTTATAGGTGGTTTTATTGTGGCTGAACACTTTGTGAAACGTGTGGGCGGTACATCCAGGTATGGCATCGTTTGACATAGAGGCGTTCTTAGTCTGGCCGTGCTATGAGCAGCTGGACCAGTGTAAGAAGGATGACTTAATAGAGATAGCGCGGCACTTCAGTCTGGTGGTAAATCGGCAAATGTTGAAAAAAGAATTGAAGGCATTGGTGGTGGATGAGATGGTGCGAAAAGAGGTACTTGTACCGGCTGTACCAGCTGAGCTACCCGTGTCCGAGGTTCCCACTGAGGGCCTGTTGCGTCCGGGGACTGAGGCAGAGTTGACGTTTACTGAAGGAGGGGGTAGTGACAGCGAGGGGGGCGAGCCGTGTGAGGCACCGCTCACGCCGCCTCGCAGATGCCCACCCTCTCCTGTTGGTAGTACAGATTCCCGGGAGGGGGCTAAACTCAAGGTTCGTCTCGCCCGGCTCCAGTTGGAAGCCAAGGACAGGCAGCGTCAGTGGGAAACTAACGACAGGGAGAAAGCCAGGCAGTTACAGCTGGAGCTACGGAGGTTGGAAATGGACAAGGAAGTCCGAAAATTAGAAATAGATAAAGAACTGAGAGTGCTGGAGATCGAGAAGGAAGTCCGGGTGCGTCAGCTGGAGCTATCAATCAATCAATCAATGTTTATTTATATAGCCCAATATCACAAATGTTACATTTGTCTCAGTGGTCTTCACAGTGTGTACAGAATATCAGTATGACAATACGACACCCTCTGTCCTTAGACCCTCACATCGTACAAGGAAAAACTTCCAAAGAAAACCCAGTTTAAAGGGAAAAATGGGAGAAACCTCAGGGAGAGCAACAGAGGAGGGATCCCTCTCCCAGGACGGACAGACGTGCAATAGATGCCGTGTGTACATTGAAAAGATAATACATTTGCAACATAGGTAGTCCAAATGTTTGGAAATGCATGTGTGTATAATAGGAAGATGAATCCACGAGGATATCCATCCAGGACCTATGATCCAGGACCACAGCCACGACTCAAGATCCAGCGCTCGCGATCCAGGACACAGGACCGCAGGATCATCCATGACTCCGGATCCCAGCGTATATAGACACCAAAAAGAAAGACATTTGGGGAAGCTGGGTTAATCGGAACATGAGTGTACACGGGTATAGACAGAGAGAAGGAAGAAGTAAGATGTCCCCCGACAAACTAAGCCTATATCAGCAAAACTAGGGACTGAATCTAATCAGCCCTAACTATAAGCTTTATCAAAAAGGAAGGTCTTAAGCGCACTCTTAAAAACGGATAGGGTGTCTGCCGCCCGAACACAAACTGGAAGCTGATTCCACAAATGTGGAGCTTGATAAGAAAAGGCTCTGGCTCCCATTGTACTTTTAAAGATTCTAGGAACAACCAACAACCCTGCATTCTTGGAACGCAATGCCCTAGTAGGACAGTAGGGTATAATGAGTTCTTTAAGGTAAGATGGCGCCTGCCCATTAAGGGCTTTGTAGGCGAGAAGAAGAATTTTAAATTCTATCCTGTGTTCTATAGGGAGCCAGTGTAAGGCAGCCAGAACAGGAGTAATGTGGTCCCTTTTCCTAACTCTGGTTAGTACACGAGCCGCAGCATTTTGAATCAGCTGAAGCGACTTGATTGACTTCTTGGTACTCCCTGATAATAAAGAGTTACAATAATCCAGCCTAGAAGTAACAAATGCATGGACTAGTTTCTCTGCATCGTTTTGAGGCAAGATATGCCTGATTTTTGCAATGTTACGTAGATGGAAGTAGGCGGTCCTTGAAATTGATTTTATGTGGGCGTTAAAGGATAAATCCTGATCAAATATAACACCAAGATTCCTTACAGTCTCACTGGAGGCCAAATTAATGCCATCCATAGTTAGTATGTCTTTAGATAATTTGTTTCGTAGATTCTTCGGGCCAAGTACAATAACTTCAGTTTTGGTGGTGTTTAACATCAAAAAGTTTAAGGTCATCCACGTTTTTAAGTCCTTAAGGCAGTCTTGAATTGTATTTAGATGATTAATTTCATCAGGCTTGATTGATAAATATAGTTGAGTATCATCCGCATAACAATGAAAGTTTACAGAATGATTCCTTATAATATTGCCTAACGGAAGCATATATAATGTGAACATAATATGTCCGAGCACTGAGCCCTGTGGCACTCCATGGCTAACTTTGGTTTGCGTGGAAGATTCATCGTTAACACGTACAAACTGAGAGCGTTCAGATAGATAGGACCTAAACCAGCCTAAAGCAGTTCCCTGTATGCCAACTAAGTGCTCTAGTCTTTGCAATAGGATATCATGGTCGATAGTATCAAATGCAGCATTAAGATCGAGCAAAACAAGAATAGAGACAAGTCCCTTGTCTGAGGCTATTAGAATATCATTTGTGACTTTAACCAGAGCTGTCTCTGTGCTATGATGTGTTCTAAAGCCAGACTGAAAATCTTCAAATAAATCATTGTTTTTTAAGTAATCACACAACTGTTTTGCGACCGCTTTCTCAAGAATTTTTGAGAGGAACGGAAGATTAGAAATAGGTCTATAGTTGGCTAAAACCTCTGGATGGAGGTTGTGCTTTTTAAGAAGCGGTTTTATCACTGCTACTTTGAATGATTGTGGAACATAGCCTGATAATAAAGACATATTCATAATATTTAATAAAGAAGTGCTAATTAATGGAAAAACTTCCTTCAACAGCTTAGTTGGAATTGGGTCTAACATGCACGTTGATGGTTTAGAAGAGAGAATCATTGAATGTAATTGTTCAAGGTTAATGGCTGAAAAGCATTCTAGTTTACTATCTAGTGTAATATTAGAACTTACGATTCCGGGAGCTGTTGATAACACTATACTGGTCGAAGGCAAGAGGTCATTAATTTTGTTTCTAAGAGTAACAATTTTATCGTTAAAAAAGCACATAAAATCATTACTACTGAGTGCTAAGGGAATAGAAGGCTCAATCGAGCTGTGGCTCTCTGTCAGCCTGGCTACAGTGCTGAAAAGAAATCTTGCATTATTCTTATTCTCATCTATTAATGAAGAGTAGTAGGCTGCTCTCGCTTTACGCAGTGCTTTCTTATATTCATTGAGAGTAATATGCCAAATTAAACGAGATTCTTCAAGTTTAGTGGAACGCCATATCCTTTCAAGTTGTCTAGACTTTTGCTTTATTTTGCGGGTTTCGGCATTATGCCATGGAGCTAATCTATGTTGTTTTATTTTCTTCTTTTTCAAAGGAGCAACAGAGTCTAATTTTATTCGCAGCGCATCTATAGCACTATCAACAACATGATCAATTTGGGGTGGTGTACATTTTGTATAAGTTTCCTCCCCTACATGCAGACATGCTATCGAGTTAAGTATTGGTTGAATCTCTTCCTTAAATGTGGCTATAGCACTAACAGATAGGTTTCTGCTGCAAGAGCTTTTGACTAATTCTTTGTAGTCTAGTAACAGTACTTCAAAAGTTACTAAGAAATGGTCGGATAAAGCAGGATTATGCAGTTCGACTAATAGTTGCTCAATTTCAATACCATAAGTCAGAACAAGGTCGAGAGTGTGATTATAACAGTGGGTTGGTTTATTTACACTCTGACAGAAACCAACAGAATCTAATATAGAGTTAAATGCAACAGTAAGGCTATTTTTATCATCGTCAACATGAATATTAAAGTCACCTACGATAATTACTTTGTCTGTTTTAAGAACCAAAGTTGATAAAAACTCAGAGAATTCTGATAAGAATTCTGAATAAGGACCTGGTGCACGATACACTGTAACAAATAAGATTGGCTGCAAAGTTTTCCAGGTCGGATGCGTAAGACTAAAAACGAGGCTTTCAAAAGAGGTATAATTACATTTTGGTTTAGTATTGATAAGTAAACTTGAGTCAAAGATTGCTGCAACTCCACCTCCTCGGCCCGTGCCTCGAGCAATATGAGTGTTGACATGGCTGGGTGGAGTGGCCTCATTTATGCTGACATATTCTTCATGTCTCAACCAAGTTTCAGTGAGACAGCATATATCAATATTATAATCTGATATTAAATCATTTACCAATATTGCTTTAGATGCTAGAGATCTTATGTTTAAGAGACCACATTTAATCTTCCTGTTTTGTTGCACTGTAGTAGTTGTTACATTTACTTTTATTAGGTTATTATGTATGACACCTCTATTAGGTTTTACCTTAAATTGTCCTTGGGCAGACACACACACCGCTAATATTGGGTATTTTATTGGGTTCGGGATTCCTATGGGTGACTGCCTAGGAGAGAGCGCAGAGAAGCGTGTAAGACTGCGACTCTGCCTCCTGGTCTCAACTCCAGTTTGTCATGGATTACGTCCACAAAGCCCTGAAATGTTTGCCGAAATGAGATCTGCACCTTTCAAAGTAGGGTGAATGCCGTCTCTCTTAATCAGACCAGGTTTTCCCCAGAAGGCTGTCCAATTATTTACGAAGCCCACATTGTTTGCTGGGCACCACCAAGACAACCAGCGCTGAAATGATGACATGCGGCTATACATGTCATCATTGATCAGATTGGGGAGGGGACCAGAGAAGATTACGGTGTCCGACATTGTTTTAGCATAACTACACACCGACTCCACATTAAGTTTGGTGCATTCTGATTGGCGTAAACAAGCATCATTACCACCGACGTGAATAACAATCCTACTGTATTTACGTTTATCTTTAGCCAGCAGTTTAAGATGCGCCTCAACGTCGCCCGCTCTGGCCCCCGGAATGCATGTGACTGTGGAGGCTTCGGTCTCTAAATTCACGTGTCTCATAATAGAGCTACCAATAACCAGAGTTGGCTTCTCAGCGGGTGTCTCGCTGAGTGGGGAATATCTGTTAGATACGTGAACGGGTTGGTGGGGACCTGCGGGTTTCGCGTTATGCCCCTTCTGAACAGTCACCCAGCCTCCCTGCTGCTCGGGAGTTGCCGGGGGACGGCTAAGAGGAGCTACATTTTGCCGTTCCGCACATGCTAACATGGGCTTTACTTTAGCTGAGTTACTTTCTAAGATGCGGAGCCGGGCTTCTATGGCTATGATTCCCGCCTCCAACCTAACAACTATACTACATTTAACACATGTATCCTTACCAGTAAGGGAGGCCGGGAAGTAACCAAACATGAGACAGGAAGAGCAGGAAATAGCACCAGAAGGTGGGGAAAGAGCCATGGCTAGCTATCAAGCTAAAGTAGCTACCGTTAGCAAACCCGAAAATAGTGTAGGCAACTGTGGAGTTACAGTCGCTAAGAGAAGGAGAGTTGTGAGTGCTTAAGCTGTAGTAACGTGTGATTACAACGTCAGGCAGTTGGAGTCGAGCTAGACTCCGAGCTGCGCGCATCCGGTGCTTTTGGCCATGCCGGAGAAAGCTCTCCAGATAATTCTCACCCACCTGCCTTCAATGTAGGTAACAATGTTTCGTTGGTGCCGATTTTCCGGGAGAATGAAGTGGATGCGTATTTCGGTGCGTTTGAGCGCATTGCAGCGGCATTACAGTGGCTGGCTGAGGCCTGGGCTCTGTTAGTGCAGTGCAAACTTCACAGGAGAGCTCAGGAGGCGGTTGCTGCTCTTTCGATAGAGGACAGCCTAAGTTACGACCTGGTAAAGTGTGCCATACTTAGGGTGTACGAGCTAGTTCCCGAAGCTTATCGGCAGAAGTTTAGGAATCACAGAAAGGGGGCTAATCAAACATATGTTGAGTATGCAAGGGAGAAGGGGATGTTGCTCAATAAGTGGATTGATTCATGTGACGCTGCAGAGTATTCTGCCTTGAAAGAATTAATCCTGATGGAGGAATTTAAGAGGGGATTGTCTGACCGTATTGTGGGGCATATAAATGACCAGAAAGTGCACTCTCTCTCCGCAGCTGCTGTACTGGCGAATATGTGCTAACGCATAAGACGTTGTTTTCTCCGGCTGTTGCTGAGAACTCTCGCCGCATGCCGGGTGCACCTGTTGGTCAGCCAGCGAGAGTATTTACGAGGAACAAAGAGGAGAGAGAATGTCACTATTGTCATCAGCCTGGACATATTATTGCTAACTGCATGATTCTTAAGCGGAAGGAGCAGCCACCAAACATGACCAGGCCGAAAGGCATCGGCTTAATTAACACCAACCCACTCATTACTTCCGCATCTGACAATGATGAGGAAATAGACCCCTGTTTCAGGCCTTTTGTGTTCGAGGGGTTGATATCATTAACAGGTGAGTCAGACGATCAGAGACCCGTCCGCATCCTTCTTCTTTCGTATAACGTTATATGTCCAACTCGGTGTCGTGTAGCCATGCCCGCATCTCTGGTCCTAGGTCGAAGAGGCTGGCTTCCGAGGGTGGTCTATATAAGGGGCAGATGGTGATTATATGGACAGCGGTCTGCTCAGGGTCACCGCACTCGCATGCCGCACTGTCCGCCAAGCCCCACGTCTTCATCGAGGTTTTAAAGCGACCGACCCCAGTTCGTAGACGGTTTAGAGTGGACCACTGCCGGCGCGGTAGGTCGTCTCCTCCAATGGTGCCATCTCCTGGGTCCCAGATGTAACGGTGGATTCGGGAGGGCCCGGCTGACACCCACTCCTGCTTCCAAGCTGCTGCCAACCATGCATCTCTGGAGATGTCCTCAGAGGTGGAGTTGAGCATCTCTTGAGCTGCTATGTTGTAGGGGTGGTGGGACTTGAGTCTGTTTGGAGGTGCTGGAGTTATTGTGGTGTGGTGCAGGATGTGCCAGTCATACTTTTGTGCCTTCCTGGCCAGGGCGAGGGTGGCAGCCTCCCGTCGGAGGCCGGCCGGTGCTATTCCTGCGAGGACTGGCAAGAGGGACACAGGGGTAGGCTTTAAGCATCCAGTTATTATTCTGAGGGAGGTATTGATAGCCACGTCGACCTTTTTCGCATGAGGGCTTCTGCTCCAGACTGGGGCGCAGTATTCCGCTGCAGAGAAGACCAGGGCTTGAGTGGATATCCGCAGTGTCTTAGCGGAGGCTCCCCAGGTTGTTCCAGCGAGGCGACGGATCAGCGCGACCCTGGATGTCACCTTGGCCTTGACTTCTTCCAGGTGTTTTTTAAAGGACAATGTCCGATCCAGACGCACTCCAAGATACTTCGGGGCTTGCTGGACCTCCAGACATTTGTTGTCAACGCGCACCTCAAGTTCCCTCTTGGCTTCTCTGGTGCTAAGGTGGTATGCCGCTGCGACTGTTTTCCCGACGCTGAGCTGTAGGCGCCACCTTCGGAGGTATGCTACTAGTGTGCCCATGTCTTCGTTAAGACCCTCTTCCATCGCCTTCCACGTTGGTCGGCTCAGCATGATGGCAAGATCGTCTGCGTAGCCATACTTTCTGGATGTTGTATCAGGTAGGTCGTGGATGTAAATATTGAACAGCATCGGCGAGAGAACAGACCGCATCCTACGAGACACTGGAGGTTCACAGTCAGTGATTGTGGCCTCGGCTCTGACATTCTCAGACCAGTCAGCGTGTGGGTATGGATCGATATTATGTGACATTGAAATGGGTTACGTGCCCCGTCCCGTACACCAAGTACACATACAATCTAAGTTAATTACTGGATTTTTCCCTGTTGCTGTGTGCCCAGCATTACCCATACGGGGTATAGTTATTTTAATGGTAAATGACATCGCAGGAGGTAAAGTAACTCCTGCACTTGAAATATTGGATTCTCCTCAGACTGTACTGCCTGAGGTAACAAATGCTCAAATTTTTCCCTTTTGTGCTGTCACTCGAACGCAGGCGCATAAGAGTGACTCGGAGATGTCTTTACATAATACTATGTTTGGGACCATGTTTTCAGATGGCAAAATGCCGGAGGAAAAACCAGCAGTGGTGATTTCCGCTTTCCCTGCTGTGACCGCTGCGCCAGCGCAACCTGCCAGCCCAGCCGTTGACGGTTCCACACTCCTGGTAACCCGAGAGTGTTTACTCGCCGCGCAGAGGGCGGATCCGACGCTTGCGAAGTGTTTCGAGCAGGTGGTGAGTAATAACAAAGCAAGGGGTGAGAAGGTAGCTTATGTGTTGGATAAGGAGATATTAGTGCGCCAATGGTCCCTCACTGCTACTGCTGAAGCTGACTGGAGTGTAGTGCATCAGGTAGTCGTGCCGGCGCTATACCGCCAACATGTACTATCTGTAGCGCATGAAAGCAAATGGTCGGGACAATTGGGCGTGACTAAAACTTATCAAATAATCCTCAAGCATTTCTTTTGGCCAGGTTTAAAGAAGGATGTCTCTAGCTTCTGCCGCTGCTGCCATGTGTGTCAGGTTGTCGGTAAGCCTAACCAAACAATTCCTCAAGCTCCGTTACATCCCATACCGGCTATAGGCGAGCCCTTTGACCGGGTGTTGATAGACTGTGTTGGCCCTTTACCACGTACAAAAACAGGTCAACAGTATTTACTCACCATTATGTGTACGTCTACTCGTTTCCCTGAAGCTATTCCGCTGCGTAGCATTACTTCCGCTGCTGTAGTTAAGGCCTTGACGAAGTTATTTTCTACCTTTGGAATCCCACGTGTAATTCAGAGTGACCAAGGAACACATTTTAAATCCAAGTTGTTCAAACAGGTCCTCCAAACACTGCAGGTTAAACATGTCATGTCCAGTGCATACCATCCCGAGTCGCAGGGGGCGTTAGAACAGTGGCATCAGACTTTAAAAAGAATGCTGCGAAAATACTGTATGGAAACAGAAAAAAATTGGGATGAGGGAATTCCCTTCGTTTTGTTCGCAGCCCGTGAAGCTGTACACCGATGAGTTTCTTTCGGCTGATAATCCTCCAGATAAGAACGTATTGGATTACGTTAGTCAGTTTCGTGAGCGTTTGCACCGAGCAAATTCACTCGCTAGAGAGTCGCTATCCGCTTCACAAGCTGTCATGAAGCGTAATTATTATGACCGTGCCGCTGTCTCTAGGCACTTTGAAATAGGTGACAAAGTCCTCGCACTATTGCCTATCCCCGGCGCTGCGCTCTCCGCCAAATTCCTCGGTCCATACGAAATCCGTGATTGTCTCAGTGACACGGATTATGTAATTTGTACTCCAGAGAGATGACGAAAAACGCGCGTCTGTCACGTGTTGACATGTTGAAGCATTATTATTCACGCACCGCCACTGATAGTCCGCTGGCCGGCTTGGCTAATCAAAGAGTAGCTACTTCCGCATTAATTGTTACAGATAGTTCCGGCCCATCTGACGACGGTTTGGTGATGCGTTCACATCACCAGCCGGGTGCTTGATTATGCAACTCGGAGATGGTAAGGACATTGCCAACTACGTCAGGTCATCTGCAGGAGGGGCAGCAGCATGACATAACCCAGTTGGTGGATCGTTTCCCGTGCCTTTTCCATGATGTCCCGACACAAACTAATGGGATCACGCATGACATCAATGTAAAAGGCGCGAGGCCGATTAAACAACATCCGTACCATGCCAATCCGACCAAGCGCGAGCTTATGAAACAGGAGGCTGAATATCTGGTATCAAATGGCCTGGCGACACAGAGCTCTAGCCCATGGTGTTCGCCGTGTCTTGTAGAAGCGAAATCTGATGGTTCTCCGCGCTTTATCACGGACTACCGTAAAGTGAACGCTGTTACGGTGACGATTGCTACCCATTGCCGAGAATGGAGGATTGTATCGACAATTTAGGTTCTGCGAAATATGTCAGTAAATTGGACCTACTTAAAGGTTATTGGCAGGTACCTTTAACGGACCGTGCCTCACAGATCTCCGCTTTCGCTACACGTGACTGTTTCCTGCAGTACACAGTCATGGCGTTTGGTATGTGTAATGCTCCTGCTACGTTTCAAAGATTGGTGAATACTGTCCTCTCCGGAATAAGTAACTGTAACGCCTATTTAGATGATCTCATTGTGTACACGCCCACCTGGGAGATGCACATGAAGATCCTGGGGCAGGTATTCACCTGGCTCGCACAGGCGTCGCTTACTTTGAATCTGGCAAAATGTGAGTTTGGTAAAGCTACTGTCACCTATTTAGGGAAGCAAGTTGGGCAAGGCCAAGTCCGACCGGTGGAAGCTAAGGTTGCTGCGGTGGCTGAATGTGCGGTGCCCGGCACCAGGAGTGATCTCAATTTTTCCACTGTAGCCCAACCCCTAACTAAGTTGATAAGTCCCAAGGTGGACTATGTTTGGACCCCTGAGTGCCAGCATGCATTTCAGTGTGTAAACACACTCTTGAGTCACGCTCCTGTACTCGCTGCTCCCGATCTTGCGAAGCCCTTTAAACTCGAGGTGGATGCCAGTGCAGTGGGGGCTGGTGCTGTTCTACTGCAGGAGGATGCGGATGGAGTTGATCATCCTGTCTGTTATGTCTCCCGCAAGTTCAACAAACACCAGGTCCGCTATTCTACCATTGAAAAGGAGACCCTTGCTTTGTTGTTAGCTCTCCAGCACTTTGAGGTTTATGTCGGGTCCAGTTATTTGCCAGTTCACAACCAGCGTCTCATGCGGTGGGCTCTGATCGTCCAGGACTACAACCTGCAAATCTGCCACAAGAAAGGTTCAGAGAATGTGTACGCATATGCGTTGTCCAGGCTGGAATGATGTGTTCTGTGGTCATGGTGTGTTATGGTTCACAAAAACCCTGTGGGGTTTGTGTCTTAAGGGGGGGGGGGGAGGTGTTACAGCCGCTGTTACCTTGTGCCCTTAACTCTGTTTGTGTGTGTGTATGTAAATGAGCTGTGCGGTTCCTATGCTGTCAGTGGCCGTACCGACCTCGCAACATCCGCGGTGATTGGACGGACGTCACCCAATCCCCGCCCGCTTCTGCCACGTCATCCCCTTTGTGTTAAATCACAACAGTTTGGTCCGTTGTTGGTCCAGGCTGTTCGTGTGTATATTATTGTGTTCATTGTTTTGGGTTACAAATAAACCACCGGTAACATATACCAAATCCAATCTGGTCGTGTTGTGTCCCTTTGGTCCCCCTAGCCCAATAGGGAACGGAACACTGTCAAATTCTGCACATTTCTTATACTATCTACATACATAAGAGTATAATTCATATGTATAATATCAGTTAAAATAAGTGCTTCAACATAGTTAACATTGCAGGAAAGTAAAATATTAGACGTTAAGTACTTTGTCAGGCTTAATATATATATATCTGTCGATAGATACCCCAGAGTTCCCGTTAGAATATTTTTTCGCCGGTCAACATGTCCGTTAGGGTTTAAATCTTCCGGACAACATTTGAAAAGTGCCGGTCAAAGGTCTTCTTTGTTATTTATTGAGCTTTAAAACAAATTGATATTATTCGATATTAAACAAACTAATAATAGTAGATTAACTATTCAAAAGTTTACAGTAATTTACAATAACACAGGAATAATAAACGGAGCGCTCTCTCCCTCTCCTGACAGCCCGTCAGTATCATGCAGCTCGCGGATCAGTAATGAGTGACCTGACAGTGAAACTAAACATATCTATAACTAGTTTAGGTAGTTTGAGAGGTAATTAAAATAGCTACGTGTGATATTCTAACCTGAAGTGTGTTTTGTCCGCTCACCGCTGCATGTGATTATGCAGAGCTGGGTGTCGACTCGTCAGCAGCAGCTGATCTCTCTCTCCCGTCAGATTAGACCTATCGATTATACTTTACTCGTGTTTATGTCCATATCGATCAGATCTAGCTAGTTCTCGCTAATGATAGGACTACCTGCTTATTAAAAGACACCTAAACAATAAGTGTCTGCAACCGGGTGAGGTCGCAAAGTATAGCGCAGCATTATGCATTTGTTTTCATGCCCACCGGAACCCCGAGGCATTACCAACAGATCAACGCACAATCAACCCATACAGGACATCTCTTTCTCCATATTAAGTGTTAGACATTAGAATTGACTATTCTTGTCCGTCACATAAGTGGCGCAAGTTGCGCAACTGATGCGGTATTGCGCTAAACGGAAATTATTTTTGACCGGACACTTTGACCGGAGAGATTTAGATTTGCCGGTCTTCAGCATATTTTGCCGGTCATAGTCCGGTAATTACCGGCTAACGGGAACTCTGAGATACCCCCAAAAAAAATTCTTATTTGAAAGAAAACCTAAAGTATTCTTAAATGTGTTAATAAAGGTTAATTAGTTTGTCTGTTTTGCACATCCTCATATTAATATATTTGTACATCCAGCACTAAACTGTATTATTGTAGAGATCACTTACAGTATCTTCTTGATTTTTTATATTCTATTTTTCTATCATTGACCTTCTACCTTCCCCCTATGAAAGTATGTACTTTTCATCAAATAACATTATTCAACAAAAATAACATTATTCAACAAAAATAATTCAATAACATGATTTAACCACTAGGCGGTGCACACAAGGTACACACAGCATACTAACAATAACTTTTTATTATTCGTGTAGGACACTTATGTATGTATAACATCTGAAGATGTGTAGTTTACTAGTTGTATTCATGTTTTTACATAATTTTACAAGATATTGCTATACTATTTCTCATGTTTTACTTCTACACATTAATATCTGATTCGTAAAACATCCCAGACAGAAAGGTATATCCGTAATTTAATGGTAAGCTATTGACATTGTGATTCCATAGATGTGTCTCCCATCACCCAAATCCCCTGACTATTCTCTCAACTCAGTATTTACATTCTTATATTCAAAGAAAATCAGTAATATCTTTAAAAACTACAAGTCATTTTCTATCAGCTGTGCACCGTTATGGTGTAAATATAACCTATCTACCAATTGGATCAAATATAAAAGTCAACCGAATTACTATTGATACTGCAAGGAGACGTATTTTGTGAAAAGAAATGCAAGGTGTTGTTTAATTGTTGATATATTTATGATCCACTTCACATATTCAGTTTTGGTGGCAGTTCTCCTGTTTGTCCAGAAGTCTTCTCATCAGGGCTCTATAAATAAAGAACTACGGCAGATGTGTAATATTTAATGCAGCCGAACCGTGTATTACAATGCCGTTATGTGATGACTTCCAAAGAGAAAAGCAAGAACACTCGGAATAAAGTATTATTATTTTTTTTTTTAATGTTTTCGGATATCATATCGTATTAACATCATATCCCAACATGCATTGCGGCTAAAACATCCAATCAACGAGCTTCAAGCTGAGGATCTTGGGTAATCTGTTATGGGTGGTTTGTGGTGTGTATCGCTCGAAATGTCCCTTATCGGCCTACGTCTGTTTCCGGTGACTTTATTTACGGCTAACAAGCATGCTAAAAAGCCCAAGATTATAGAATTAAACGAATAAATAAAAACAAGGATAATTGTGTGTTATTGTTGAGTAAATAACAGTGTGTTATTTACAAAAGAATAACAAATTAGAAGGAAAAAAAGATTTAAAAAAATACAGATTTCAGTATTTTGAGGCTCTGAGCCCCATTTATTTTCCTCACACACGGCAAAAAAAGTCCGACATTATACGATTTAAAATAAAAACAAATAAATAAAAAGATAAAACACTGGCATGTAATTTACGTTAGATTAAATAGAATGGTTTTGAATAATATATGAGAGTAAAATCTACGTCACTTTACAGCAGGGGTGGGGAACCTTTTTCTTCTCAAGGGCCATTTAAATTTTTACAATATCCTCAGAGGGCCGTACAAGTTATTGACCTCTGCTTAAAAAAACTAAAATCACAGCCCATTCATTTCAATCTGTGCAAAGAAAAAGCAACCTCTTAATCCAGATATCTCACCATGACTCGTGTATGCATGCACGTGCAGGGTGTGGCGTGACCACCAAAACAGAAAGATATGGACACAAGATGTTTGCAAATGTATTTTGTTTCCTATCCATGTGAACATGATTTAAGTGGGGGGGGGGACCTAACCTCCTCTACGGGGGTCCGGGGGGCATGCTCCCCTGGGAATATTTTTTTTTAAATGTTGAAGTTAAAAGCATCAATCTGGTGCACTTTGAGAGCAACATTAGGAGATCTATGGATACATCTCTCAACACCCAAACACAACTGTAAGCAGATTTTCTTTTAATTTATGGATAGTTGACAAATCACTCCCCTTTCAAACTGTATTCTTCTTTATTAATAACTGTCATATATTATTTTATACCTGTTTACTTTATTCTATTATTTTTTTTATAACTATAATGATCATATAAAGATTTGCCTTTACCTCACTGGTTGTAGACAAAGCTTCTTATATTCGTTAGCATAGCTAGCTAACCAGATGCTAATGATAACAACACAGTTATTGACTGTCTGATCAGTATGACAGATGAGCAGATCGCCACTGGGCTTTCAACAAGACACAGACACGCAGAAACTGCGGCATGTGTATGGACTTATCGGTACTGCAATTTCTGAAGTGCTGGAGTGGCGTTCTGGTGCTCTCCGTCAGAACTGCACCCCTGTCAGTCGAGACATATACCACGTGATGACACGTTAGGCTCGTGTTGTGTTCAAGGACCCTGACCTTGGCCAGGAAAAACAGGCACTCGCTTGTTTAATTTGTTTGCGTTCTAGATTTCTTTAATTTTTTTATTTTTTGCGTGTGTTTATAAATTACCTCGAGGGCTGTACAAAATTGTCTCGCGGGCCGTATACGGCCCGGAGGCCGGAGGTTCCCCACCCCTGCATTACAGCCTTGCCCACTTTTGGGGAAACCAACGCTGTCATTTGAACGGCGATCAAGCCTGAAGCCACATCTTCTTTTACTGTCCTTTGTTCTTAGAGGAAGTACAGAAACACGTATCTCTGGATTTGTTTTAATGTTTGAGGTGCAATAAACGACAGAGCAGCTTTTTGGCATGATACAATTATAATTTTCTGCCTCGCTCATGAGAGTAACAGCTGGAGAAATTACAGCCTCGCCTACTAATTTTAATTTCACCATATATCGAGCCCGATTCTCGATTTCAAATGTGTGCTCTAAAATGATATTTATAAATGATTATTATTATTACATTATTACATTGCATTTAGCTGACGCTTTTATCCAAAGCGACTTACAATAAGTACATTCGACCAGGAAGACACAACCTTAAAGAAAACAGAATCATATAAGTACATCAGGTTTCATAGAGCCAAACATTGCAAGTGCTACTCAACTGGCTATAGATAAGCCAGTCATTTATTAGTATATAAGTGCTCTGTTAGCAGTTCTTTGTTAGTAATTCTATCGCTCGAGGTGGAGTCGAAAGAGATACGTTTTCAGTCTGCGCCGGAAGACGTGCAGGCTTTCTGCTGTCCTGATGTCAATGGGGAGCTCATTCCACCATTTTGGAGCCAGGATAGCAAACCCACGTGTTTTTGCTGATGGGAACTTGGGTCCACTTGGGTGCAGCGAGTCGTTTGGCTGATGCAGAGCGTAGTGCATGCGCTGAGGCATACAGTTTAACCATGTCCTGGATATAGGAAGGGCCAGATCCATTCGCAGCATGGTACGCAAGTACCAGTGTCTTGAAGTGGATTCTAGCAGTTACCGGAAGCCAGTGAAGTGAGCGGAGGAGCGGAGTGGTGTGGGAACATTTAGGAAGGTTGAAGACCAGACGAGCCGCTGCATTCTGGATGAGCTGCAGAGGTCGGATGGCACATGCAGGTAGACCAGCCAGGAGGGAGTTGCAGTAGTCTAGGCGTGAGGTGACGAGAGCCTGGACCAGAACCTGCGTGGCTTTCTGGGTCAGCTGGGGACGTATCTTCCTGATGTTGTAAAGCGTGTATCTGCAGTAACGGGTTGTAGCAGCGATGTTTGCAGTGAAGGACAGGTTGTTATCTAGGATCACACCCAGATTTCTTGCAGTCTGGGTCGGGGAAACAACAGAGGTGCCGATGTTGATTGTCAGGTCAAGAGTGGGACAATCTTTTCCCGGAAGAAAAAGCAGTTCAGTCTTGTCAAGGTTGAGCTTGAGGTGATGAGCAGACATCCACTGAGAGATGTCAGCTAGACAAGCAGAGATGCGTGCGACGACCTGGGTCTCTGAGCGGGGAAAGGACAGAATTAATTGGGTGTCGTCAGCTTAGCAGTGGTATGAAAAACCATGCGGGCTAATGACTGATCCGAGCGAGTTTGTGCACAGGGAGAAGAGGAGGGGACCAAGAACAGAGCCCTGAGGGACCCCTGTAGTTAATTGACAAGGGTCGGACTCGGACCCTCTCCAAGTTACCCTGTAGGTACGGTCTTTGAGGTATGAGGCGAGGAGGTGTGACGAAGGGAACTTCGTCACTATGGACTGACTGCTTCAGGCCGGGTAATAGGGCACTTTATTAGCGTGATTGCACAGTATATGTTGTCTGTGGCTGATGATGGTGTGCACCTGGTGTCCTGTGTTGTCTACTCCCCCCTCACCTGTGTCTTGTTGTGCTGATTAGAGTGGGTGTATTTAGGCTCGGTTTCTCTGTCTGTTGAGAGGGGCTGGGTGTGTGTGTGAGATCCTTGTGGCTGCAGGATGTGGACAAGGAGAACAGCAGGATTGAGGCTGTGAACTTTGTGCCCATGTTTTAATAAATGCCCACGTCGGGTTATATTTTTGGACGTTCTGCCTCTGCCTCCTTGCTTGGTCTGGGCCGCTCAACGGTCAGCTTCACATTTGGTGTCAGAAGTGGGATTCGACCAAGTAAGGAGGTGAAAATTGCGAGAGGAAGGAAGAGGGACCAAAGAGAGGAGCCGCGGCTTGGGGTGGCTGTGCCTGGAACGGACCAGGGGGCCACGGCTGTTGGGGCAGCAGGAGACGAGAGACGGGCAGGAGGAGCGACGTTTGCAGGCCGAGGAGGCGGACCCGGACCCACGAGGGGACAACGGCTTCACTGGCCCCGCTGGAGGCGGCGGAGTTGAAACCGGGTGGCTGACTGGTTGTCCCGGGGCCGGGACGGTAGGGACACTGTGATTCCTGGGGAGAGGGGGAAGGAGATGTGACGAAGGGAACTTCGTCACTATGGACTGACGGCTTCAGGCCGGGTAATAGGGCACTTTATTATCTTGATTGCACAGTATATGTTGTCTGTGGCTGATGACGGTGTGCACCTGGTGTCCTGTGTTGTCTACTCCCCCCTCACCTGTGTCTTGTTGTGCTGATTAGAGTGGGTGTATTTAGGCTCGGTTTCTCTGTCTGTTGAGAGGGGCTGGGTGTGTGTGTGAGATCCTTGTGGCTGCAGGATGTGGACAAGGAGAACAGCAGGATTGAGGCTGTGAACTTTGTGCCAAGTTTTAATAAATGCCCACGTCGGGTTATATTTTTGGACGTTCTGCCTCTGCCTCCTTGCTTGGTCTGGGCCGCTCAACGGTCAGCTTCACAGGAGGGAAAGTGCAGAGCCTGAAACTCCAAGTTCTTGAAGAGTGTGAAGGAGGATCTGATGATTCACCGTGTCGAATGCAGCAGACAGGTCCAAAAGGATGATGACAGAGGAGAGGGATGCTGCTTTGGCAGTCTGCAGTTCCTCAGTGACAGCAATGAGAGCAGTTTCTGTGGAGTGACCTGCCTTGAAACCAGACTGGTGCGGATCCAGAAGGTTGTTCTGATGAAGATAACAGGAGAGTTGTTTAAAGACAGCGCGTTCAAGTGTTTTAGACAGGAACGGGAGTAGAGAAACAGGCCTGTAGTTTATAACATCAGACGGGTTGAGAGTGGGTTTCTTTAGGAGAGGGTTTACTCTTGCCTCCTTGAGACTGTTTGGAAAGTGACCAGAAGTTAGAGAAGTGTTGATGAAATGGGAGAGAAACGGTAGAATATCAGGAGCGACAGTCTGAAGGAGGTTTGAAGGGATAGGGTCCAGAGGACAGGTGGTAGGGAGGACAGGTGGTAGGGCGGGCAGAGGTAATGAGGGTAAGAACCTCACTTGGAGAGAGAGGGGAAAAGGAGGTTAGTGTGTGGGTGGAAGGAGGGTCTGGTGACCCAGCGGTGAGTAAAGGTGAGTCAGAAAAAGAAGAGCGAATATCATCAACCTTTTTTCAAAGTGGTTAACAAAGTCGCTTGACAGAAGTGAGGAGGGGGAGGGGCTTTGGGGTGTCCAAGTGGGTGGAGAAGATGGAAAATAGTTTTTTGGGATTGGAATAGGAAGATTGGATCTTATCTTGAAAGAAAGTGCTTTTTGCCTGAGAGATCGAAGCAGAGAAAGAGGAGAGGAGAGCCTGATAGGTTAGGAGGTCGTCGCGGTGTTTGGATTTCCACCATTTCCGCTCTGCTGCCCTAAGGACGGTTCTATTAGCACGCAGTGCGTCATTTAGCCAGGGAGCAGGAGGGCACTGACGAGCCTGCCGAGATGTGAGAGGACAGAGAGAGTCCAGAGAGGATGAGAGAGTAGAGAGGAGAGTTTCCGCAGCAGAGTTTGGAGGCAGAAGTTGGAACGAGTCAGAGGAAGGGAGGGCTGAGAACACCGATGAGGCAAAGGTAGAGGGGGAGAGGGAACGGAGGTTACGGCGGACAGGTGCAGGATGAGAAGAGATGAGTTCGTTATGTTTGGAAAGGGGTAGAGAGAATGAAATGAAGAAGTGATCGGAGGTGTGGAGCGGGTTTACAGAGAGGTTAGAAGTAGCGCAGTTCCTTGAGAATATGAGATCAAGGACATTGCCAGCTTTATGAGTTGGTGGGGACGGAGACAGTGAGAAAGCAAAGGCGGTTAACAGAGATGTTAGTGCGTCTATCTTCCCCGTCTGGAGGTTGAAGTCTCCAAGAAGTACAGCGGGAGGGCCAGTTTCAGGGATGTGTGAGAGGAGATTATCCAATTCCTCCAAGAAGTCCCCCAAGGCGCCTGGTGGACGGTAGAGAACAACAATGGTTAATTGTATAGGATGGGTTACTGTGACGGCATGGAATTCAAAGGTGGAAGGAGTGAAGTTAGGTAGCTTGAAGAGGGAAAAGCTCCATTTGGGAGAGAGCAGAAGACCAGTGCCACCTCCTCTGCCAGTGGGTCTGGGTGTATGGGAGAAGGAATATGCTGTGGAGAGAGCTGCTGGGGTGGATGTGTTGAATGGAGTAATCCAGGTCTCAGTGAGAGCAAGGAAATCCAGAGACTGCAGGGAAGCGTAGCCAGAGATGAAGTCAGCCTTAGGAACAGCTGACTGGCAGTTCCACAGGCCGCCTGAAACTAGATGTTGGATGTCAGTGGAGCACATGGGATTGACGAGAGCAGGCCGGTTATAGCGATTAGGAGATACACAGGGCCAGTGATAATTGCGAGAAGACAAATGAACAGGAATGGAGAAAATACACATGATTATAGCATGAGGGGCTAGAAAGCTAAAGAAAAGAAAAATAAGACACCAGCAATACTTAGCTCAATCAGAGTAGGATTTGCCTCCTCTTTGCCACCCTCGTGACTCCCGCAGGACTCCAATGTCTTTGTCGGTCTTACTCCCGCAGGACTCCAATGTCTTTGTCGGTCTGACGCTGACGCTCAAAGAAAGAGCTACCTAAATGGACACCTGATTGCTGAGTTCTCACAGCTGTGGTGCCACGCCCCTCTAATTAGTTAACTCTCTACAGCTGATGGGCGACAGCTGAGAGGCCCTGCCTATTTAAATGCAGCCTTGATTGCCTACTGAGAGCAGTCTAACAGGTTCACGTGATCAGATCTGAGATTTAAATTCTCACAAAAGCGCCGTTTTAGCTACAATAACTACAGAACAATTATACAGAGTAGAATAACTGAAATAGAGAAGTCTAATTAAACAAGAATAGTACTTACAGTGCTTGCTGCGTCAATAGGTATTGTCGCCACCGGGTCAAAATGCACACAAGTTGTAACTATCTAATTTACAACAAGAATAGTACTTACATCTCACACCAAATCCTCCTTGACAGATTATCTTCTATTGGTATCACTGACACACCTGGTTTAGATCTTTCCTCTCCGGCCGTACTCACTTTGTCCAACTCAAACACTTCAAATCACAGTCCCATCCAGTCTTCACTGGTGTTCCTCAGGGTTCTGTCTTGGGCCCCCTCCTATTTATCATCTACCTCCTACCTCTCGGCCATATCTTCAGAAAATACGCAATCCAATTTCACTGCTACGCGGATGACACCCAGCTCTATTTTTCCACCAAACCCACCTCCACTCTCCCCCCCCCACTGCCCTTTCCGACTGCTTACTGGAAATCAAATCCTGGTTCTCATCCAACTTCTTAAAACTCAACAGTGATAAAACCGAGTTTCTCCTAGTTGGCTCCAAGTCCACTCTGGCTAAAACTGACACATTCTTCCTCACTATTGACAATTCCACAGTCTCACCCTCCCCCCAAGTTAAGAGTCTGGGTGTCATCCTTGACAGCACCTTATCATTTGAAGCTCACATCAACAACATCACTCGATCTGCCTACTTCCAACTCCGCAATATTAACCGCCTCCGCCCGTCACTCACACCCAACAGTACCGCCATCCTCGTCCACGCCCTTGTTACGTCCCGTATCGATTATTGCAACTCCATCCTCTCTGGTCTTCCTCAGAAATCCCTACGTAAGCTCCAACAGGTCCAAAACTCAGCCGCCCGTATCATCACCAGAACTCCTTTCATTAATCATATCACTCCGGTTCTCCAACAACTCCATTGGCTCCCCGTTAAGCAGCGCATAGACTTCAAAGTGCTGCTCCTCACCTTCAAGGCCCTTCACACTCTTGCACCTCCATATCTCTCTGAGCTCCTTCACATCTACACTCCCTCTCGTACTCTCCGATCCTCCTCTGCCTTCCAACTCTCTGTACCTTCTGCCCGCCTGATCACCATGGGGTCACGAGCCTTCAGCCACTCTGCCCCCCGTCTCTGGAACTCTCTCCCACAAGACATCCGCAATATGGACTCACTCCCAACCTTCAAATCCAGCCTGAAAACACACCTTTTTAAACTGGCATATTCAATTTCTTAATCTCTGCTAAACTGATTGTTGTTTTTAATTTTTTAAGTCTTGTATTACTGTGTGCTCTTCTTTAATTATGCTCTGTAAGGTGTCCTTGAGAGTTTTGAAAGGCACCCATAAATAAAATGCATTATTATTATTATTATTATTATTACAGTGCTTGCTGCGTCAATAGGTATTGTCGCCACCGGGTCAAAATACACACAAGTTGTAACTATAACCAGTTTATTTAACTCACATTAACTAGTGACACACAGGGGACACATATTTATGTATAAAATACATCAACAAGTGTATTTCGCATGAAAGGACACCTTTAAATAATAATATCTATAATTTTCATTTCCTTCGAAAATGTCATTAGTATTGGAAGAATACTAGGTTTCAAGAATGATTTAACATTATTGAAGCCTTAACCCTTCTCCTTTTAAAATCACATAGCTAATTTGAATCTTTACCTTTAACATAATTCATTTTTAGAGGAATTATTCTCAAATAGATATGATCTTCTGCAACGCAACCTCCAACAACCCAGATTGCAACTCAAAGGACTTGATGAATGGCTGTGCGATTAATAATATTTTCTATTAACTGTACACTGTAACTGGAATGACCTTGCTGACAAGCTTGAAGCTCATTAAAATGTAGGCTATGCAACTAAAACACATACTAAACCAAGCAGGTGCTGACCGTGGCATGGTATTCACAGTAGATACATTCCTATCCACTTTTCCTGAAAGAACAGGTGAACCAAGGTTGTGCTGTAACTAGATCATCAGCACCAGACTTTGCGAAGAGTTGTCGAATGGCACATTTTGTTAGTTATTCCTCCACCATGAGTTCATGACTGCTCATCAGAGATAAGTGTGAGCCAATGGAACTGCGTTTCCAAAGAAGCCAGTAAGCGCGCCTAATCCTATTTTAAAGAGCTCAACCAGCGGCGGTTGGCTCATATCCACTCCAGCCAGAACCAAAGCGTGAAGATGGTGGTGCTCCACTAGACCCTGCAGACCTGGACCAGAGAGACGAAGAGTAGCTGAACGGCAATCTGCAGATGGTCTCACCGGCTACTCGGCGGGTGTCACGGTGGAGCTTCACTGGAGGCATCAACAGTCAAGTTGTAAATACAACATGTGTGGCCAAAACTGGAGGCACGCATGGGATCATGCAAAGGCACAGATGGGGTGGGAAAAAATGATACACTGCTATTTCAGGCAGAAGGAGGAAAGAAAGGACACACAGTCTGTGCCAATTAGACTGAAGACATAGCTGGTAGCTGGTGAGGAAGTTTGAGGCTGTTTATGTTTACCCTCCATCATTACAGTCACCATCCTAATCCTATTTACTTAAATTAAAGAAAAAACATCACTACTTTCTAGATGAATATCAAGTCAATATTCCATACAATGTAAATATAGAGAAACATCAAAAATCAAATAAATCATTTTATTATCTTCTAATTGTTTTGTTTATACATAACTTAACTTAATTTATACCGTTTCCTTTCAGTGTCATTTCCCAATAATGCATCAGATACAATAATATATGATGCAACGTGTGTCCTCTCATATATCACTTCACAATATAAGAAAGGAAAACCTCACAAAAGCTCCAGCAAACAAGCACCAGACCTAATAGTAAAGTAAGAGAAACATTTCATTGACAATACCATTGAGATGAATGTGATGACATTAAATTGGCTTAGGAAATATTAATTGGCATTTTTGGGGGTTTTCTTATGAATTGGATTTTAATAAAATAATGCAGGTTGTCCTCTAAGGCATTGGATGTGAGGACTTTGGTGATCCTCTGAAAAATAAAATGTGTCAAATACTTTTCTACCTAAGCACAGCTATACCTAAAAGGTTCCCTGTTATGCACATTTTCAGATCTTGTAATTGTGTTGTGTGCCTCTACTGTGACATGTTTACATGCTTTAAAATTAAGAAAGTGCCTAACTATTTGCAGCACCTCTCTTCAGCCTTTGTTGGTTGGATGACCAGCTTTGTTATGATTGGTCAAGCGCTAAGAGATGTCCCACCCCTTAGCCACGTAATCATGAACAATGTGTTGGAGTGCCAGCCCATAGTAACATTAGTGTTACGTAATGATGGCATCCAAGGGAGGTTTTTCGGGGGGGGGGCTGTGAGAAACTCTATTTGGGATATAGCCTTTGCAGACCATTTAAATGCAGAAAAAAACATTACAGGAAAAGGAATACCAGAAAAGCATAGGGCTCCATTAAACAAGTGTTGATTAGTATCTACCAACATTAAATACATGTATTAGTGAAAGCATTAACTCTAACATTGCTATACCAATTTCTAACCAAATGAAATACTAATAAGTAGAAAGCATATTGCTGTACGAGTAGGCATGACTGCACAGTAGTAAGCACCAAAGCTGAACGCATGTACTGGTTTTTCTAAGAACCAAACAATTATCTTGTATATCTCAGTTCCCTAAATCACAATGTCTTATAGTGAATGATTGATTTTTCCTGCTCTGCAAATGCCTGCCTAAATGTCCCCGCTCAAGAGCATCACAGAGATAGCGCAGCAAATGACTGCAAATTTGGAGATAAGAGCTCTCTGATAGGTTAAGTTGATAACTGCTGGTATACTGTATACATATAAACACTCCAAGCCCAGAGCTATAAGCAGTTCTGCTATATGTTCGACTTTAAATTAGAAATATCTCAGGGTAAAGAACATCCCATGATATTAACCTGTTAAGCCCCAAAGACCCCTTCGGCGGGGATTTTTTTTTTCACTAGGTAGAAACAGGAAATAAGTTTAAGGCACAATTATTACAGACCTTGTCACCAACTGAAATGCTACCTCAATGAAAGCGGCTAGAAGAACGGGAAATGTCACTTTCTGCAGAACACTCGTCTCATAACACAATGCAAGGACTGCATTTGCATGTTTCAAGGGGTGACAATGTCATTTGCATACATTTAATCAGTCCGTGGACACCTGCGGAAACAAGCTGACATTGTTCAAAGGCCTTTTTTTCCCCTTATTACTCACAATATTGGCCTTGGCTTGCAGACAAAGCATGGTTACACAGATAATCAGGAGGTTTGACATCTCTGTCACAGAAAGGTTGTTTTCTTTGGAATGGAAATGCACGCAGGAGGTGGAATTTCATACCCTGCTAAATGGATGACATAGATGGTTAGGATGTTTCAGGTATGAGGACTTGTTTCTCTGGGAGGAGCTGGCAATCACCAGTCACCAAGGCTGGTGTGTAACTGCTAGCACCAGAGGGCCCCTCAGCCTCTGGTATTTTGATGAAAGCAGTTCAACTGTCAGCTGCAAAATGGGCAAACTAATTACCAGTGTAACCTGATTTCCTGGTTCACAGTCTCCACAGCGGTGGCTTCCCCCAAGTGCTGGGTTTGATTGTTAAACTGAGAAAAGGTACATGAGATTGAGTATACGGAAATTAAATAAATATGCTATTATTGGCAATGGCTCTGTGAATTCAAATGAGGGAAAGAGGGTCTCTGTGGCAATGAAAACAAGGATTCTCTCCATCAGTCAGGCTTCTCATGTGGATCTATGGCACGGTGCCACACTGTAAAACAGACTTTCTGTCTTCATGTCGGGCAGATACGATATGTATGTCTACAGCAGCACTTAAAGTTTGTATTTGGCTAAATTACATACTTTGTCCTGGTCATTTACATTTTCAGCAGATCCTGTTTTTGTAGCTACACTCAGAAGCATATTGTTCTCCCTCCTGAGTCCTTTATTAAATACTGATGAAACAATGGTGACACATAAGCTCTCCTTTGTCAGGCCTGAGCTAAGTTAATTAATTAGCAATCCATGCCGCAGTGCCAGGAGGTTGTTGATTGTATCGTTCTAAGCCGTCATCCTGTGTAAATTGACTGAGATTGAGATCTAACAAGGCTTTGACCTGGATTCCTTTCTAACAACCTGATGTGTGAAACATTGATGAAGGGATTTAGATAGAGGAGGCTAGAGGACATGTTATCTTTAGCCATGCCATCACCTCCATTAGCTCAGAGGAGCGAATGCAGAAGTGGTGAGAAATTCACGTGTTTTCATAATTATATTGTGAATATTGGTGAGCAACCTTGAAAAGAAAGTCCTTATTCACTTTTCTGGTGTGTTGCCAGAACATGAAAAGATCCCATCACACTGATTGAAACACAATTAAAACGTGGTAATGATTTTTGCGTTTCATGACTAACTTTGTCTTTAACTACGTCTTTCAGTTTGAGTTTGTTCCCATGGTGATTACCTCCTCCGCAATGCAATGCCTTTTATCTCCATACATTGTCATTCAACTGTAGTGTGCAAGCATAATATTCAGGGGGTGTCTTGTGACCTGCTCATTCTTTTAATGAAAACACAAGCACGGAAATGCATAGCAATAGGTTCCCTACCCTCAGCAGTAAAAAGTCACATTGGTGGTCACACAAAAGTGGTTTGTGAATGCATTGCCACCTCCATGGGCCATCTACAGCTGTAAGGCACAGTGACTGTCGAGTGAGCAGCCCCATGGGCCCCAGAGGGAGGTTGGCAGTCTGTTCACTCTCAATCCATATGCTCTTGTACAGAATAACAAGCACAGCAGCTCCATTCACATGCCAATGCACAGTCATTTGAAGCACTGTATTCAAAACATCATACTACAATGAAACACTGCATCTGAATACAGTTTTTGATCGTTATCACATTGCTGCTATAACCATACAGACCTGAATCTGTGAACTGTCTATGCAGTCTGTGAACAAGACTGCACATTTAAAAATGTTCCAATCCATGATCTATCGTTGCATTACAATGCAGATAGTGGCGGTCTGACAGGTTTAGGTGGTGTCATTGTTCTCTGATACCTCTATACTGTACATATGTTTACTGGAAAAGAGACAAAACGTTATGTTCACTTCATAAAACAATAATGCTCAATGCAATACAATTCAAATAAAGTAGACTTACATCCAAGCCTGTATCGTCTGCTTTGGCGCTATAAACGCAAATGTCAACCTCCACCAATGTCCACAAAGGTAAGTGTCTGCACACCACCTAAAGCTTATTCTAAACAAGACATGCTGTTGGTTCCAGGTAACGACTCTCCCATTCTTGACCTTTCAATTAACATCGACACCCCAATTCCCTCTCGGCTGGTCTGCCCGCAAGTGCCATCCGACCTCTGACGCTTATGTCTGGTGCAGCAGCTCAAATAGTTCTCATTCATAACACTCCGTTCGATGTCTCACTATGGGATGCGCCTCATCGCGGAGCAAACAGAAGCATCAATCTCATTACGCCAATCCTGATTGGCTGGTGATCTTTGACGTCAACGTCAGGGGAAATCACCCCCTATAAGTAGCCTGCGCCACGACGCATGCGTCATTCAAATACCTCTTCTCGCTTCAGAGCACATCTCTAATGGTAGCCGGGCTAGCTTAACAGTCCACAGACTGAACCAAAAGCTAATTTCGGTCGACAGGCGTTAGCCGGCTACCCTATTCTGCCTCGCAGAAGAGTATGGTACTAACACACCAGTTAGTATTATAATCAACCTCGCCGTTCTTCCTCTGGAATTAAGGTAAGGTTTTGATTCTCACGTTAGCAACACACCCGTTGCCAGCTTGTGTTTTTTCCCTCACTGCTGACACCACGGTAGCGAGGACGTTTTTTTTTCTTTCTTTTCTCTTCTCACGGAGGAGAAAAGGATTAAAAGAATATTACCACAACAGGTAATATTCTTTGAGGAAAAAGACCCCCTTTTTTCTCCGGATTAAAGACAGATTGGTAACACCTTTTTTCTCGACGTACCTGTTAAGAGCGGGTCCTCTCCACGCCTCGCGGCGAACGAGATGGACGCCTCTCTCCCTCACACCAGAGGAGTCAGGGACTCGGAGGCTCGACTCTGCGGCTGCGGGTTGAAGATATTAGGCACAGACTCACACCAGGTCTGCTCGTCCTGCCTCGGGCTGGAACACGCCCAGGAGGCTATCGACAACCCCGGCTCGTGCGGGCACTGGCAATCAAGACGCGGGGGCGTCCGCCGCAGAGTTTGAGCCCCTCACCATTACGGTCTGGGGCTCATCAACAGCGGCAGCCGCAGAACCGGATTCCCGCGCCATATCAGGCCGGGACCCGGTGGCGGCAAGAGACACGGAAACGGGGCCCCACGCTATACCAAGCTGGGGCTCCCGGCTGGACCTCACCATGGTTTCACCCGCGGAGGATGTCCTAGAATTGGATTACATGGAGGACGAAGAGGATGCCTCTGAGTTCCTCCTGTCTGATTCGGATGAGCAAGAAGACGACATCTTCGTGTCATCAGCTCAGGCTGCAAAGCCGGGAGCGATGGCTGCTCTCCCGGGCGATAGCACACCAGCTTCGCCCTGTCTAAGCATGGACCTGCAAGCCGTGTGTCAGCGCTGAAAACCTTCAATTTTGACCAAAAAAAAAGGATCTATAACGAAGGAAAATAAGCGCCAGGCTAGACATCCCGTGGCCCGAAATGGCCAAGGAGACCTCCAGGTCCCGTTACGAGGGGAAACATTTTCCCCAAACAACGAGGACGAAGAGGCAACTCCTTCCGGTCTTCCCGGAGATGTTGGATGAGGTGTCGGTCTCGTGGAGAGACCGGCCCTTTAGCAACAAGGCCCCAATCCAGGGTGCCTCCTCCCTTGACTGTGACGGTATGGAGAGGCTCAGCCTGCTCCGCATACCGCCTATGGAACCGCTGGTGGCAACCCACCTCCTACCGAGGATGGGCCCGTCACCAAGCAGGAACCCCACACTGCCAGCGAAGGCGGACCGATTCCAGTCGACCATGACTGAACGGTCCTACAGAGCCGCAGCATTGTCCGCCAGGGCTCTAAACGTTTCCTCGATGCTAACCGCGTACCAAGCGGAGCTCTGTGAGGATCTGTCGAGCAATCCTGGACCGGCCACTCTGGACGAGATAGCCGCGGTCATAGACATTTGTCTCCGTGTCCAACGCTGCGCCGTCCAGGCCACGGGCAAGGTAATGGGGATCATGGTGGTGCAGGAAAGAGCTAGATGGCTCAACCTCACCAACCTCCCAGACCGGGAAAAGGAAGATGTGCTTGATATGCCCATCATTCCCGAGGGGATTTTCGGCTCCATGCAGAGGAAGTGCGAGTCGAAAAAGAAGGAAGACGAGGCCCTCCACCTCTGTCTCCCTCGAAGGGTCCAGCCGCTGCCTTCGCAACAGCGGCCCTTCGCAACAGCGGCCCTTCGCAACAGCGGCCCTTCGCAACAGCGGCCCTTCGCCCAAGCTGCTCCGAACCCTGCTAGGTTTAAAGTACCAGGTCAGCAGAGGTCGCAGCCCACCCCGAGTCCCCAGCCCAGGCAGGAGACGAGGGCGAGTTGGCCTAGAAAATCTCCGGTTCCGGCTGCAGCCCAGGCGCAACCAACCCAGAATTTCGGCCAGCAGTCGAGGAGGAAGAAGCGAGCGGCATGACAGCCCCTCCTTCTCCCCTCTGTGACAAAGCTGCTTTCCCCGGCTCGAAACGTGTTCCCGCTGCCTCAAGAGATACCTCAACGTCATCCTCAAGTCCGCATAAAACACATGTCACATCTTTGTTGTTTAAATAAACCATTTTCCGCTGACGCATCCAGGCTTCGTCCAAGGGCGCAGCTCAAAAAAATGAAAAGAAAAACAATAAACAGTCTGCTAACTATAAATCCCCTTTTGAGAGCAGCTACGGCCTCTCTCAAAAGGCGTAAAATAAACGTGTCTGTGAAGGCACCACCGTCAGGCGCATGCGTAGTGCCGGCTGGGGCTGTTAAAACACCACCGCCACGCGCATGCGCAGTGCTGGTTGGGGCCGTGAAGGCACCACCGTCACGCGCATCTGTAGTGACGGTGGGGATTGTTGAAATGGGGTACCACCGTGTTCAGACACTAGAGAGCCCCATAACACAACAAATAGAGTCTCAGAGGGTAAGAGATGTGACATCTCCGCTGGCTCTAAGGAGCACACAGTGGAAGACGCTCACAACATCTGCTTGGGTTTTCAAGACAGTAACACAGGGTTACAGACTCCAATTCGCCGTCACCCCCCCTCGTTTCTCGGGCATTTTGTATTCACAAGCCCGGGGAGAGTCAGCCCATATTCTAGAGAGAGAGATCCTCTCACTTCTAGAAAAGAGGGCTATATCTATTGTACCTGCCGAGCAGAGTCAGAGTGGCTTTTATTCCAAGTATTTCCTCGTTCCCAAACGAGGAGGGAACGGAATTCGGCCAATACTGGATTTGAGGGTTCTGAACAAATATCTAAAAAGATACAAATTCAGAATGCTCACTCACACATCTCTGCTGCGTCTCGTGCGACAAGATGACTGGTTTACATCAGTCGACCTGAAAGATGCGTATTTCCACATCCCAGTATATTATCCACACAGGAAATATCTGAGGTTCGCATTTCAGGGGATCTGTTACGAATACAGAGTACTTCCCTTCGGCCTGTCTCTCAGTCCAAGAGTGTTTGTACGATGTACGGAAGCCACGATAGCCCCGTTAAGACAACAGGGTATTCGCCTGGCAACCTACCTGGACGACTGGCTGCTTCTCGCACAGTCGGAGCAGGAGGCTATTACACAGACAAGTGTCCTCGTAAAGCACCTGCTCAACCTGGGTTTCATAATAAACACAGAGAAGAGCATTCTGTGCCCAGCACAGACTGCACTCTTCCTGGGTTTACACCTGAACTCGGTACCCTTTACAGCCCGACTGTCAGCGGAAAGAGTGCAAGCTTTCCGAGCTTGTCTCGCTCAATTCCAGCTGCGCAAACATGTTCTCTTTAGAACATGCCTGCGGTTATTGGGGCTCATGGCGTCAGCCATCCTGGTCGTACGACTAGGACGCTTACACATGAGGGAGTTTCAGCGCTGGGTAGCCGCCTTAAAACTAAACCCCGCTCGTCATGGCGCGCGGAGAGTAATGGTTACTGTGAAATGCGTAACGGCACTGCGCCACTGGCTGCACCCGACTTTTCTAGTACGGGGCGTGCCTATGGGTGCTGTCCTTTCACGGAAGGTGGTCACCACGGACGCATGTCTGACAGGTTGGGGAGGTATTTATGAAGGCCGTCCGGTGAGGGGTCTCTGGAGCAGACCTCCAGCGGGCGCACATAAATTACCTAGAGCTTTTAGCGATGTTCCTCACCCTAAAACGCTTTCTGCCTTTTCTCAGAGGACATCATGTCCTTGTGAGGACAGACAATACGACTACAATATCGTATATAAACCGCCAAGGGGGTTTGCGTTTTCTCCAGTTACACATGCTGGCACGCAAACTGATCTTATGGAGCAGCGGGCGTCTCCTTTCTCTGAGAGCGACGCACGTACCGGGTGTGTTGAACCTCGGGGCTGACCTACTGTCCAGAGGTGCACCACTTTATGCAGACTGGACTCTACATCCAAGGATTGTGAGCCAGCTGTTCGCATCAAAAGAAAATGCTCAATGTCAGCTGTTCTTTTCGATGCGCGACTTAAACGCACCGTTAGGCGTGGACGCACTCGCGCACGTTTGGCCTTCGGGCCTTCTGTACGCATTCCCACCCCTGGCTCTGATTCCCCAAACTCTGGCCAGAGTGAGGGAACAACGCCACACACTTATCCTGATAGCTCCGCACTGGCCCGCTATGTACTGGCTGGCGGAGATTTATCAGCTGCTGTGCGGGCATTATTGTGGAAGCAATTGCTTTGGGGCCCATACGAGTCAGAGTTCTCAGGCACCCCCGGGTCCGCGAGCTCTTTTGACTCAGGGTCTGGCTGCATCCTGGGCTCTGTCCAGGATGCCTCCCATCCAAGACATTGGTGCAGCGGCGAGCTGGTCCTCGCCGCTCACTTTTGTCCGCCTCTTAACAGGCTGGGCGTTCTGCTCCCAGTGTGACTCAAGCAGTGCTGGGCACCTGGTTGAGTCAGAGCTCTACCTGTTAAGTTCTGGTTGGTTTTCGAGATAAGCTCGTCTGGCAATACGGGAGCTACAATTTCCCATAGTGAGACACCTAATGGAGTGTTATGAATGAGAACTATAGGTTACTTACGTAACCCCAGTGCTAAGAGTAACATGAAGTGAGATGTCTCACCAGACGGCCTTCCTTACTATGGTGAAGCGAGAAGAGGTGCTTATTTTGAATGACGCATGCGTCGTGGCGCAGGCTACTTATAGGGGGTGATTTCCCCTGACGTTGACGTCAAAGATCACCAGCCAATCAGGATTGGCGTAATGAGATTGATGCTTCTGTTTGCTCCGCGATGAGGCGCATCCCATAGTGAGACATCTCACTTCATGTTACTCTGAATACTGTGGTTACGTAAGTAACCTATAGTTTTCAACCCAAGTTCTCCCACACTGCAACACTCATTGGTTCCATTCCCCGGCTTGCTACTCCCTCCCTGCTAGTTGGACCCAGATACCCCTCAACTAAAACAGTTTGCAAACCTGGCTCCAAAATGGTGGACCAACCTCCCAATTGACATCAGGACAGCACAAGTCTATAATGTTTTTGAAAGCATTATCGGAAAGTCTGAAGTTAATCAAGTATTCCCCTCATTCACAACAAGGGGTTCACCTTAGAGATGAAATGCTGCTGTTGTTATTTAATGGGCTTGCCTACTTCACTGAATTAGCTCATTCGGTATTATTTGAGTCAGTGATTAGTCCCTCATAGGCTTTGGTTTTTCTAGCACAGCCTGGGAATTCCCTGTGCTTCCTACTGAGCGACATCAAACTGAACTGGGCCTGATTAAACTGCATGCCTGAAACTTCACAGAAAAATTTGAACCATTTAACCTTCGAGGAAGATCCACTGGTTATTAATTATTCTCCCTTTTGCACCATTGTAATTGTTCACACTGGGGGGGAAGTTAATTGTACCACAAGCCACAAAGCCCAGACCTTGTTCTATTCAAAGTACAACCATGCTTCAGGGAAAACAATTACGTATAATTGCCACTTCAAGGCATATGTATACTGTAGTATATTCTTCTTATAGTATCGTGTATGTTTTTCGTCTATACCGTTAGCTTAGTGAAATTTCATCTCGTCAAAACATTGTCAAACTTAAAACAAGGCATGGTAGGTTTAGAGAGTTTCAATAAACAAGAAGGATATGAAAATGTTCACTTGTGAAAAGAAAATCTGTGTATACATTTTAGGACTTTTTGGGCAGCTGGCAGCCATTCCATATGAGAGCTGGGGACAAACTAAGCACACAAACCGAGCCATGGCTTCCTGACATCCTTCTTTACAATTGCCAACCTTTATGGTTAAGACAGTCAGTACATCAAATCTGAGTTTTACAGAGCTACTTATGACAATATAAAAAAACATCCTGCAAAGTTAAGAGGTCACTGAACTTCAAGCAACCAATGGATTCAGTTAGGAAGGGTAATAGTCATCAAGACATGAACTGTGTGGGGCTAATGATGAAGTTGCAGAGCACTACGTTGAAACAAAGTTGTGCTAGAGCTTATAAGAAGCACACCTAGATGTTTTGTAATAAAGTGGAGCTGGTATTTCTGGATTTGAATCGCATTACATTGTTGACCTTTTGCCAGTGTTTTCTAACTATACTGAAGTGTCAGCGTTGCAGGGAAGAATTAATCAGGTAAATAAGGATATTGACTGGATAGAGAAACTTTGACGGATCAAACTCAGGTGTCTTCAAAGCCACAACTTACAATGTGTGTAGAGGAGATCACCTGAAAATGTCATGAGACCTACATTTAAAGGTTTAACATTAAAAAATAAATGTTGACAGTTGTGACGCCTTTTCCTCAAAATGACACGGGGTGATCAATTGCATACTACACATATTCCAAAGCTGGTCATAGCATCAAATCGCTTGTCGGATCATTGAAGAGTATGTCCGCTTTAGCCTTTATACATATTTGCACACCAAATATGAGGTCTTATAAAAGGCATACTCAGCCTTTAGTCAAGGTTTAGTAATGTCTTACATTAGTAATATACAAATAAACGTGTGCACTGTGCAAGGAATATGCTTATATTCCAGTAAAATACAAACAACATGAAAAAAATGAAATCAACTAAAATAAATCAAAGCACTAATGCAACTAATTTTAAATTATAACAATCATTATAAAAGTAGTAAATCATTATTCATAGTAACACATTTTCTCTTGCTCTTACATTTAATAGTTCAGTGACTCCTTTAAATAGTTGCAATCTAACCTAAAATACTTCTAATTGAGAACACTAACAAACCTGCAATACTTAAAGGAATCATTTAAAAAGGGTATTGCATTTTCATGTACTAACTCCACCTATAGATCTCAACCCTCCAGTGCATATCCCCGTACATTCTTGGCTTTTAATTGGAAACTAAACTTCCTGATGGATAAGGTTCCTTTATTTCAAACCCCTGTGCTACAGCTTTTGCCGTATTAGCAACAGGTGAGTGAGAATGAGCCCCAGATCACACAGGCACTGTTTGCATGTGGATGAGTGGCAGGTTACTGAAGTGTGAGGCAGATGAAGGCCCTCCAGCTGGATGCTGTCACATGTGAGAGGACTGTTAGCATAGTGTGAATTCAAACACTAACAACGTGTAAATAAACAGCACATTGTGGAGGAGGATATTGCACTTTCATTTATTTTAATTAAATGCTTAAAAATGTTTACAGCATGTTGCTGCTCTGCAATAAAGAACATACTAATTATTAGTTATGTTGAAATACATTTTTATGATAAACAGATATATGTTTAAAAAAAAGTGTTAACGTAAGAGCTGTTCTTTTTGTATTTATCTTGTTAATCGATAAAAAAAAAATGCGGGAAATTTCATTTACAGAAGCATAGTGTTGATTGCGCACATCTCCCTGGACTTATATTAAAGCGTGGAGTTAACTCCATGCTGAAGTATGATTAGCAGAATAATTAAAAATAAGTATAATTAAAATATCCCACGTGGCAATACATTACCCAGAAACCATCATCCATGCATTCATCACTTCTAAACCGGACAACTGTAACAGCATCCTTTAAGCCCGCGTCACACTGTCCCGAAATTGACACCCGATGGACAGATGATAAAGGAATGTTCAAATTCGGCTCTGATCGTAACAACATCGGGCCATTCGTGAGGGCATCTTAAGCCATCGTATGACCGCCGGTGGAGTTTCTCAGGCTCCGGCAGCAACTTCGGGAGCTGTGGCAAAATCTTTGGCATGCCAAAGATTTAGCCGAAGGACCTTGCGAAGGTTCATTTTCATGTTGACTTTGTGTGTCCATTTTGCCCTTCGTAAGGCCATCGTGAGGGCATCGTGTAGCCATTGTATGACATCGTTTGTGTCATGGTAACGTGGACATATAAAAGGCTAACTCCCAAAGCTTCAATCACAATTCATCACAATTTAGTTCCTGCAGAATGGCATAGGCTACTATGATGAGACAACAAGGAAAAAGAAGGCAGCAGCATTGCTTCTTTTGATGCACCTCAGAGAACATGATGAGCAACTCTTACAGGTCAAAATTGTCTTATTTCACGTTGTCATTTCTTGCTTTTTGTGACCTGCTCAATCGAAATCAGTAGCAGTGATGACACATGTATTAAACAGGTGAAACAGGAGCATGAGGACACGGTGTGCGATGTTTTCTTGCAGATCACTTCTCTGGTTGTTTTATTGCACAACAAAATCATGTAATCAACCCAATTTGTGTTCTGTGAAACTGAAAAGGATATTACATTGTTTTTTTTTACTTTCGTTGCAGTTGTATCATGCAACTGCTGCGGTGTTCTTGTAATTAGTGTCTATAGTGTGTGCCTATTGAGCTGTTTAGAGCCATGTGGGACAAAACCCGATCCTGCCCCTCCCTCTCACTGTCTAAGTGAACGGTGACTGTAAAAACTATACTGCGCATGCTCAGAGTATTTTCCTATTTAATGTGTGTGGCAAAAAATAATGACCATAGGAGCATAGAGCTGCCATCCCCACCATACGTCATCTCACATAATTCAGAGCTGATTGGCTGTAAGTACGTGTGCCGGGAAAAGTGTGGTGTGTGAAGAGGAGGAGAGAGACGCTTCCTAAAACCAGGAAGTAAGCTGCGCATGGCTTCCCTCCACAAAAAAGCAATGAGATTTCTCCATAGGATTTTAGAAAATAGCTCAAAATAAGATCTGTGGGAAACGTAGCTGTTAGATAAATGTATGTTTTGTTCAGCCGGATAATATCCACATGTCTACCCTACTTTTAACATTTTCGAATCATAAATCCATCATTTAGATTTATGATAGACTTTTGAAACTACAAGAAGATAAGGAGGACTTTTACAAAAACGTAATAGAGATTTTTGTCCAGAAGAATAGGCAAATGGACTTCATCTTCAAGTCAAGGTAAGACCACCATTTTATTGAAAATGGGATCTTACTAAGAGAGAACAATTCAATATTTAAATGATAAAATTACATTTTTTGGGTATCCTTCTGTTGAACTGTCTGTTTAAAATTAATTGAAGCATCAGACTTCAAGCTTTTTTTTTTCAAGCTTTTGAAAATAATATTATATTTTGATTTAGGTCAAAATATAATATTTGTAAACCTGAAGAGTCAGTGCCAGTGCCTCACCAGCCATGAACCGCACTGCAGAAGCTTATATATATATATATATATATTAGGGCTGTCAAACAATTAAAACTTTTAATCAGATTAATCACAGCTTAAAAATTAATTAATCATGATTAATCACCATTCGAACTATGTCCAAAATATGCCATTTATTTATGTATATTGTTGTGGGAATGGAAAGATAAATGAAAGAAGGCGGATATATCCATTTAACATACAGTATCTATGTTTATTATAACATTTGTCTGTGTGTCAAAATGAAAGACAGCCCACACACCTATCAATCATCAAACCGTGGGGTCTTAATTCATTACGTGTTGATTTCTATCAACGGGGGAGTACTTCAGGAAAGTCGACTGAGGGGGGGGGGGCTAGTGGAGTACTTCGTGACCACAGAGTGTGAACGTTGTGATCAGCTGTTTTAGCGCAGTTCTCCAGTGAAGGGGGGGTCTCCCTCCGCAGCCGGTTGGCGTAGTTTTGGCACAATTCCGTTGTACAGACCGACGTTAACAGCAGCCCTGTCTGTGCACATGGAGAGCGACTCTGTCGTCCGGTGATCTAACCGCCTTCTGGAAAAGCTTCACAAGTACGTCGGTACGCAAATGCGCTTTGAGACACGAGTGACGGTACGCATTTCAGATTACGCACATAACCTGTGTACCAGTTATGTGCACCCCTGGCTGTACTACAGCAAAAGTATGCTCCGTCGGGACTTCCTGCAACAACACCACGCCGTTTGTTGGAGCCAATTTGTGTGTGTGTGTGAACGCGTCATCTAATCTGCGCACCTGGGAGCACGGGAGGTAATCAAGATATATGTGGGCACAGGTGATCAGTGGGGATGAGAGGTTAGAGAGGAAGCCACACGTTTTTCAACCGTGTTGACCGTGTTGACAGTGTGCGTGATTGTGATATGTTAACCAAGATTTTAGATAGGCCTAAAAGAACCTTTTAACATTTTATAAAGAAATAAAGCATTACAAATTACGTCATGGTGGACCTCATCCTTCACCACAACACGCGTTGGGAACTCTGGCTGCTAACCTCCATGAGTGGCTTTGTTTTGATGAGCGATCGCCGCTACACTTGTTGAAAAACAGGCTCCAATGAATGAATCGGAGGATCTTGGACGGAAGAAGGAGCTGTTGCGTTCCCACACAGCTCCAGATGATTGCTGACATGTGAACGCTGTGAAAGCCACGAGGAACCACGGTAGGATCGTTAAGAATTGTTGCAAGCTGTGAAAGACCTTCTCATATCAGGGTAAAGGTAAATCCTGCGACAATTCTAAAATAAAACCTCACGCAGCTGCTGCGTTACTGTCAAAATGAGCCAAGAGGGGAGTCGGCCTAAAGCGCCTGCCACTCAAAGTGATACAGTGAGTGGGCTCGGTAAAAGACAGCCTCAACTCACTGTTAAAGCATTGGAATTAAAAATAGCTTCAATTCAACATGAAAGGAATTCAAGGATAAAGAAACTGCATAAATTAACAAAGGATGTTGAACAATTGATACTTTCAAGCCAAAATGTGTCTGAGGTGGAATCCATGTGTGACATTTTTGTGAAAACAATTATCGAATTAAATGAGTTGCATGAGTCCCTGAAACCATTAATACCAGAGGATGAAGTTATAAAACAAAATGAATGGTTTGAAACACGAATGCACGGCAATCGAGAAATGATGAATACAATGAAAAGGTGGTTGCAAACTACAAAGGAGCAATTTACACATGCAAATGATGATAATGTGGTAAATGTCAATGCTGCAACCAAAACTGTGGTAATTGATGATATCTGTCCAAATGACAGCATTTCTAATGTAACCGGAAGAACGTGCACATCAGCTGGTCGCTCCAGCCACAGGTCCAACATGTCATCCATCTCGTCTGCATGTATCAAGGCGGAGGCTGAAGCGGCTGCTCTCAGTGCTATGGCGGCTATCCTCAAAGAAAAACATGCACTGGAGTGTGAAGAGCTTAGCCTCGCAGCAGCCAGAAAGTGTGAAGAGGACAGCCTCGCAGCAGCCAGAAAGTGTGAAGAGGACAGCCTCGCAGCAGCCAGAAAGTGTGAAGAGGAGCAGATCAGACAATGCAAGGAGTGGCTTGAATTGCAAAGTGGAATTGCTGCCTATACAGCAAAGGCCAATGTGCTCAGGTACAGAGGATCTGAGGTTCAAAGCTCAAGGGCTGATTCAAATGGAATGAATTCATATCTAGACAGAGCCAAAAGGAAAATCTCTCTTAGACCCTCTGCTACAGAATTCATCCCACAAGGTTCAGAAGGTCAGTTCAACCCCTCACCAAAAGGGGGCAACAGAGCGGTAGTGTCAGTGGAGACTCTGCACAACGATGCAAACTTGCAGTACCATAATCCTACAGAAGAGGATAAGAACTTTGCTCTGTCAATGGGTGCGCGCCCCAAAGATTCAAACCAGCAGTTGCATCATCCACCAGTAGATGGCAGTAACACTCTATTGCCAATGGAGGCATTCACAGCCACAACAATACCAGAAGGAAATGGATCTAAAGCCGATGAACTCAATCCCACGTCATCTCAAGTATGTCAGCAGACATTCTCTGCCACACAAGTCACTCATGATCTTGACACACATTTGGTGCAGGAAACCAACCAACATACGGGTTCAGTGCAAAGTAACGTGAATCAAGGCAACATTATCAACATCATGCAAAGGCAAAATGATATCACAGCTCTGTTGGTGCAGCAACAGTTAACATTGTCACTGCCACCAAGAGAAATACCAACCTTTGATGGAGATCCTTTGGAGTATAGTGCATTCATACGAGCATTTGAACATGGAGTGGAAGCAAAGACTGCTACCAATGTTGATTGCCTATACTTTTTGGAACAATACACCAAGGGACAACCCAAAGAACTGGTTAAAAGCTGTCAACACATGCCACCCGACAGGGGATACCAAAGAGCAAAGACACTTTTGAGAGAACGCTTTGGAAATCAACAAATAATAGCCACTGCATACATGGAGCAAGCGCTTGGATGGACACCAGTGAAAGCAGAGGATGCTAAAGCTTTGCAAGCTTTTTCTTTGTTTCTCCGTGTTTGCTGCAATGCCATGGAGGACATAAGCTACATGTCAGAGATGAATATGCCAACTAACATGCGGGCGATGATCTTAAAGTTGCCCTATAAAATGAGGGAAAGATGGAGAAACCTTGCTTACGAGCTACAGGAGAGGCAACATCGTCAAGCAAGTTTCAGCGATATTGTCAAGTTTGTTGAGCGACAAGTATGTATTGCCTCTGATCCACTGTTTGGAAACATTCAAGACACGTCCATCTCTTCACCAAAATACATAAGTGGAAACAACATATCCCAGCCTCGCAGCCGCCAGAAAGGAAGCAGTTTTGCTACTTCTGTTGAAGCTGTCAATCGTGGAACTGCACCTGAAAGGCAAAAGGAGAATAGCCTACCGTATAGGCCAAGAAGGATATCTTGTCTGCTGTGTGAAGAGGATCACAAGTTGGAGATGTGCTACAAAATGGAGAGGATGATGCACACAGAGAAAATTAGTTTTCTGAAAGAAAAGGGTGCTTGTTTTGGTTGTTTAGCTGTTGGACACATGAGTAAGGACTGCCGCAGCCGCCTGTACTGCCAAGTGTGTGATTTAAAACATCCCACTATCCTCCACATCCATTCACAGAGAAAGGAAGTCTCATCAGAGGACATACAGCACGAAACATCAACAGAGGATCACAAAGTTTCTACCAAAACATGTGGCCATATTGGGGTTGGAGGACAGGAGTGTGCCTTGCCCATTCTGCCCATTCAGATCAAGGCTACAAACGGCAGCACAGTGATACACACTTATGCCTTCCTAGATCCTGGTAGCACGGCCACCTTTTGCTCAGAGCGACTGATGAGGGAGCTTAAGATGACAGGAAGAAAATCCAAATTCCTGTTGAGAACAATGAATCAGGAAAAGCTTGTGGGTAGTCACATCATTTCTGGGTTGGAGGTGGCTGCACTCAACAGTAACAATTACTATGAGCTACCTGATGTGTTCACACAAACTGTAATGCCTGTGACTCGTGACAACATTCCAAAACAGGAAGAGTTAAGTGCATGGCCCCACTTAAACTCTGTGAAACTTCCTGTCATTAACGCTGACGTGGAGCTGCTAATTGGAGCTAATGTCTCAAAACTCATGGAACCATGGGAGGTGGTGAACAGCAATGATGATGGACCTTATGCTGTCAGAACCCTGCTAGGGTGGGTTGTCAATGGACTGCTGAGAGGAGACCGCCAAATTGTAAACAGCTGTCCCACCATTGCAGTCAATCACATATCATTGACCAGCTTGGAGGAACTGCTGGTAAAGCAATACAACCACGACTTCAATGAGAGATCAGTTGACGAACAGCCAGAAATGTCCAGAGAAGATGTTAAGATTTTGGAAATCATGAACAATTCCGCCAACCTCACTGATGGACATTACAGTCTGAAACTACCTTTCAGAGAAGAGAAAGTTTCAATGCCAAACAATCGTCATGTTGCTGAGCAAAGGGCTCTGTGTCTTAAAAGGAAAGTCAAGAAAAATGCAACATTTAACGAGGAGTATGTCAACTTTCTGGCCGCTGTCATACAAAAGGGCTATGCAGAAAGAGTGCCTGAACAGCAACTGGAAGACACAGAGGTCAAAGGTGAGGCGACGGTGAACGCCATCATTGTCAAGGATGGACAGACTACAACAAACCACATGATAAGGAGTATGGGAGAGGATCATTCGTATGGTCAGAAAGGAAAACCTGATACCTCCTGGACTGTTTGAGAGAGGCGACCTGTACACCAAACAACGTTGGAAGCAAGCTCAGTTCCTGGCAGATCTCTTTTGGCGCAGATGGATCTGGGAGTACTTGCCACTGTTACAGGAACGTCAACGGTGGACAAAGGAGAAGAGGAGTTTCGTCACAGGAGACATCGTCATCATTGCAGACTCTACTGCTCCCCGTGGATCTTGGTTGCTAGGGAAAATACTGCAGACTTTTCCTGACGCACATGGACTGGTGCGGTCTGTTAAAATCCAGACAAAATGCAGTATACTGGAACGACCAGTCACCAAGATCTGTCTTCTCCAGGAAGCTGAATGAATAGCTGACATAGATCCCTATGTTCGGATTACCTTTTCCTTTTTTCGGGACCCTTTTTGACTGACAGTATGGACTGAGACACTCGTGCTCTTTATTAATAATTGACTCCACTAGTGTTTTGGTGTAATTGTCACTTTATTATACAGTCACAATTAGGGGCCGGTGTGTTGGAGCCAATTTGTGTGTGTGTGTGAACGCGTCATCTAATCTGCGCACCTGGGAGCACGGGAGGTAATCAAGATATATGTGGGCACAGGTGATCAGTGGGGATGAGAGGTTAGAGAGGAAGCCACACGTTTTTTAACCGTGTTGACCGTGTTGACAGTGTGCGTGATTGTGATATGTTAACCAAGATTTTAGATAGGCCTAAAAGAACCTTTTAACATTTTATAAAGAAATAAAGCATTACAAATTACGTCATGGTGGACCTCATCCTTCACCACAACACGCGTTGGGAACTCTGGCTGTGCTAACCTCCATGAGTGGCTTTGTTTTGATGAGCGATCGCCGCTACAGTTATCAAAGATGTTCTATTGAGAAGACGATCACTAAGTGACAAAAGTTTTCAAAACCGTGGCTACTGAAATCAATCTTACTAACTGCTGTCGGTGCAATTTACTCCGCGAGTTGGCAGACTTTAGTTTGCTTACTTTAACATAATTTTTCATGGTAGGGCTAAAACATTTCTTGGTATGGGTGTAGCCTACCCCAGCCATACCCTGGCGCTGCCACTGGTGGCACGTATGGGGCGGGCCATTCTGCACATGCGTTAAATGCGTTAAATATTTTAACGCAATTAATTCAAAAAATTAATTACCGCCGTTAACGCGATAATTTTGACAGCACTAATATATATACATCTGAGTTTTGTGTGCCCCACCACTTTTGTACATATAGAAACGCCACTGATTGTAGGCAACTGTGGAATGCATATTTCCTATAGTAAAGACACTTTTTCTAAACCCTTCTCATTTAAACATTTTCACTTATAAGAATCTTAAATATTATTTATATGATTAAACGGCACACCGCAATGAGTGAAATTAAATGTTAAACTATACTGCATGTTATTTTGTTTTGGTTCACAATACATTGATACATTTAGAAACAAAGAGCATACAACGGCAGAATACGGAATAATGAGCGAGCACCTGATGTGTGTGTCTGTGTGATTAGACTGCAGCCTGCTGTCCTTTTTAGCGGATCTAGCGAAGTGAGCGGCCGTGTGTAAATGACACTGGTTCTCTGACGCGGCACTTTTCAGAGGCTACAGATTTATCATTATGCTACTTCCTTCTGATACTGCAGAGCTTTCATGAGCTGAAGGTACATTTCATACTAAAGCAGCTGAGCAGCTGTCAGAATTGTCATGTATTGTCACGTTTGTAGTTTTGTATGTCTGGTTATGGGTTTTTCCTCATTGTATATTGTCTGGTCCTTCTTCCTGTGTTTTTCCCCTGTCGTTAGTTTCCCTGGTGTGTCTTGTTCTCTGATTGTGTTCACCTGTGGCCCTTGTGTTTCTCCTCCCCTGCCCGGCTGTTTCTCGTCTTGTGATTACCCCTCCCTGTATTTAGTCTGTTCTCTTCCTGTGTTCAGTGTTGGTTCGTCTTTTGTTTGTGACGAAGTCTCCGGTGAGTGTTCTGTTCTGTCTTTATTAATATCCGGTAGCCTTGAAATAAAGGAATTTTCAGTTTAAATCTGCATTTGGGTCCTGCCTGCTTCACACACCGTAACAGAACCAACCAACCTAAATATGGTCCCAGCAGATCCTTTTGAGCAGGAGATATTGGAGCTTTCCTTTGCTTTGGCTGGCTGCTCTAGTCGATGGTTGGGAGCGTCCAGGGTTCAGCAGCGAGAGGCTGTTCTGGCAGAAGCACGCCAGATTACGATGGAGAAACCAGGCTTGGTTAAATTCTTACCGGGCGGGATTTTGGATTTCCCCATGGTGTGTTATCCCCTGCCTGACAGCCCCAGGCCTCCCAACTCCCGTTATGACACCACACGCATCGGTGTGGTCCGTTTGGAGTCAACCCTGGCTTCTGCCCCATTGCCTGCTCCTGTCCACGGAGCCTCCAAACGGCTCCTAAAGGAAGGAGTTGCAAGGCCAGGTTAGCAGCCCGAGCCCAAAGATCCATGGTCCCGGCCCCAGTTCTGGCCCCAGCGGCCATGGTTCCAGCCCTGGTCCCGGCCCCCAGCGGCCATGGTTCCGGCCTCAGCGGCCATGGTTCCGGCCCCAGCGGCCATGGTTCCGGCCCCAGCAGCCATGGTTTCAGCCCCAGTTCTGGCCCCAGCAGCAATGGTTCCGGCTCCAGTACAGGCCCCAGCAGCCATTCCGGCCCCAGTTCTGTCCCCGGCAGCCATGGTTCCGGCCCCAGTTCTGGCCCCAGCAGCCATGGTTCCGGCTCCAGTACAGGCCCCAGCAGCCATGATTCCGGCTCCAGTACAGGCCCCAGCAGCCATGGTTCCAGCCCCAGTTCTGGCCCCAGCAGCCATGGTTCCAGCCTCAGTCCTGGCCCCAGCAGCCATGGTTTCGACTCCAGCCCCTCGTCTCCGGCCGACGCCAGCTCCCCGTGTCCTGTCGGCGTACCGGCCGACGCCAGCTCCCCGTGTCCTGTCGGCATTCCGGCCGACTCCAGCCCCCCCGTGTTCTGTTGGCGAACCGACGGTCTCAAGTCTCCTCTCAAGTCACCCCTCCAATTCCCTCTCGAGTCTCCTCTCAAGTCACCCCTCCAATTCCCTCTCGAGTCCCCTCTCGAGTCATCTCTCGAGTCCCCTCTCAAGACACTTCGCAAGTTCCCATTCGAGTCCCCTCTCAAGTCACCCCTCCAGTTCCCTCTCGAGTCTCCTCTCGAGTCCCTTCACGAGTCATCTCTCAAGTCTCCTCTCCAGTTCCCTCTCAAGTCTCCTCTCGAGTGTCCTCTCGAGTTCCCTCTCGAGTCCCCTCTCAAGTCACCCCCTCGAGTCCCCTCTTGAGTCACTTCTCGATTTCCCTCTCAAGTCACCTCTCGAGTTCCCTCTCGAGTTCCATCTTTAGTCCCTTCTCAAGTCCCTCCTCTAATCACTTCTCTAGTCCCCTCTCTGGTCCCTTCCCGAGTCCCTCCTCTAGTCCCTTCCCAAGTCCCTTCCCTAGTCCCATCTCTAGTCCCTACTCAAGTCTCTCCTCTAGTCAATTCCCTAGTCCCATCTCAAGTTCTCTCTCGAGTCCTCTCTCCAGTTCCCTCTCGAGTTCCCTCTCGAGTCCCCCACCTTGGACTATGCCTTGCCCCCGGGCCGTCCGCCCGAGTCCCCCTTTTTGAACTCTGCCTTGCCCCCGGGCCCTCTGCCCGAGTCCCCCTTCTCGGCTTCTGCCTTGCCCCCGGGCCGTCCGCCCGAGACCCCTTCCTGGTCCTCTGCTGTGCCCCTGGGCTGTCAGCCCAAGACCCGTCCTCCAGACCCCCTCCACCCACCCTGGTGGCCCTAGTTTTCCTGGGATCTCCACACTGATGCCGGAGGTGGGTTCCTAGGCCACTGGCTGGGACCTGGCTGGAACTCTGCTGACGGTGAGGAGGCTGCTCTGCTGGCGGAGAAGTAGGTACTGCTGGAGAGGGCGGATGTGCAGGGTTCACAGCAACTGGCCTCTGCTGCTGCGACTGTAATGCCGACGGGACATCTACGAAGGGACTGATCTGGTCACCAGCCGCTTCCCTCATCCTGAACTGTCTGGACATCTTCCGGTAACTGGAAAGACAAAAACAAACGGCATAGGATTAATACAAGCTCAAATTTAGCATGCAATAAAATGTGTGACATCAAATAAATGAATTTTAAATGTATGCAATTTTATATACTTACTGGTTAAGAACTGTGGTGATGTCCTCATACGCAGGTTCCAGGCAGGCATCATGCAGACGATCCAGTTCAGTTTCCAGATACTTGCAGAAAGGAGTGGCCGTAGGGTAGCCAGTGTACTTCTTAGTGGGCTCCCTGGATTCCTCTGCAAAACTGCCTGCCATGGTACTGTCGTCACTCCCAGCCAGCACACCTGTCTCAGCCAGGGCCAACTTGCCCTTAAACTGCAAGGACAAAAATAGAAAACAAACATAAGTACATTTGAAAGTTATATTTGGAAACAAAAATGTGGGAAATTGAACATTTTTGACAAAGTTCCGTTTGAATTTAATTTCAATGATATACTCACACTAGCTGGTGTTTCCTTGTTGTGACGTCTGATGTGTGGCTTCAGAAACCCAAAGACCCGGTAGATGAACTTGTCACGGTCACTGTCATTCTCACTGGTCTCCTCAGCAAAGATGGGTCTTCCTCATCACCACTCGACAGACCATCACCAGACCTCTTCTGGGATTTCTTCTTGGGTTGGCCCTCCCACAGCTTTGAGAATTGAGTCCTCTGTGTTTGGTACCATTTCAGAATTGAATGATCCGCAATGATAGAAATCAAAACAAATAATTAGTACAATAATTGAAATGTTCATTGACAGCAATGTACAGTTGCAAGAAAAAGTATGTGAACCCTTTGGATTCTCCACACATAGCGTTGTGTGTTCCTTCCAAACAACTCAACTTTGGTTGCATCTGTCCACAAAATATGTTGCCAGTAGTGCTGTGGAACATCCAGGTGCTCTTTTGCAAACTTCAAACGTGCAGCAATGTTTTTTCTGGACAGCAGTGGCTTCCTCCGTGGTGTCCTCCCATGAACTCCATTCTTGTTCAGTGTTTTACGTATCGTAGATTCGTCAACAGAGATGTTAGCATGTGCCAGAGATTTCTTTAAGTCTCTAGCTGACACTCTAGGATTCTTCCTCACCTCATTGAGCATTCTGCACTGTGCTCTTGCAGTCATCTTTACAGGACGGCCACTCCTAGGGAGAGTAGCAACAGTGCTGAACTTTCTCCATTTATAGACAATTTGTCTTACCGTGGACTGATGAACATCAAGGCTTTTAGAGATACTTTTGTAACCCTTTCCAGCTTTATGCAAGTCAACAATTCTTAATCGTAGGTCTTCTGAGAGCTCTTTTGTGCGAGGCATGGTTCACATCTGGCAATGCTTCTTAAGAATAGCCAATTAAAAACTGGTGTGTATTTTGTATAGGGCAGGGCAGCTTTAACCAACACCTCCAATCTCATCTCATTGATTGGACTCCAGGTTGGCTGACTCCTGACTCCAATTAGCTCTTGAAGAAGTCTTTAGCCGAGGGGTTCACATACTTTTTCCACCCTGCACTGTGAATGTTTACATGGTGTGTTCAATAAAAACATGAAAACATATTGTTTGTGTGGTATTAGTTTAAGCAGACTGTGTTTGTCTATTGTTGTGACTTAGATGAAGATCAGAACACATTTTATGACCAACTTATGCAGAAATCCAGGTAATTCCAAAGGGTTCACATTCTTTTTCTTGCAACTGTATGTTAAGTATCTGAAATAGATTTCAAATATTTGAAAGTAATTGAAATGTACATTTGTTTCTACTTACAATCCAACCCGTACTCTGCAGCCTTTCCCTACCATAGGTGCCTCTTTAATGCCTTCTCTTTGTACTGTTTGTTCTTTATGTCATACAGTAGCTTCTTACTCTTCACCCAGCAATCGATTGCCTCCTCCTGCGCCTCTGTGAAGCTGTATGATACACCAGAGGGTGGGTTCTCCTTCTGGGCCTTGCCTTTCCCTTTGTCGCCCTTGGCCACTTTAGGCTTGGACTTGCCTGCAGGGAGGGCGGGGGAAGGCTGACTCATCTGAAAAGATACCAAATGGAAAACAAATTAAGTACATGCAGGACAACAATGTATGGGAATATATAACTAAATCAATTACCCCTCTTGCCCCCCATCCAGGGTTCGAGTTATGTAGGAGCCAATGGGAGCTGAACTCCCATAAGGAGGGGTCTGAGCTCCCACGGACGCAGTGAAACCATACATCTGTGGGGGTCGCTAATACATTACCAACAACCATTATTTTAATCACAAATAATGCATGTGTCAATGGAATGAGTATTATTTACGTTAACGAGGTAAATAGGCTAAAAGAAAAATATGTTTTCCAAAAGAACTACACATCTCTTGAATGACAATATGCCTGAACTTCACCTCCAAGGTGCGCAATACATTATGACGCAATCTATGCCGATGATGTGTGTGTGTGTAGTTGAACCTTTTCATATTTAAGTTTGTAGCAAGTAGAGAGAGGGCTGCTGCTGCTGCGTGTGTGGGTGCGCGCACACACTCACACAGTAGCAGACTCCCCATAGAGCGCAGTTTATAACTCGAAGCCTGCCCCCACCCATACCAAAAATAAGTTAGAAATATTTACCTTCATCCTCCGAGGAGAGAGCCTGTTACGACGAGAAGAAGGTGAATGCTGCCGAGACTCTTCGGACTGCTGAGGAGACCTGGAACCCTCTGGGGGCCACTCTGGAGTTTTAGTTGGCCCGACTTTCTTGCATTTCCTCCCCTTTCTCTCTCTGGTTGGAGACTCAGTGCTGTGTTCTTGGACCTCGGTTTCTTCTTCTGAGTGTATTTAACAGCCAGCTTCTTCCGTCTGCCTCTCCCTGCCTTGGGTGGCATGTTAACGTAGAATTAAAGTAGAATTTACCTTGTGTTCTGCTCCCAATAATCTCCGATCAAGAATTTGATTTCCCACGCGGCCAAAGCTTTTATACCATCGGGAGGTCACGTGTCGCCTTCGTGTGTGGTTTGGGTGCCATCGTGTAGCCTTCTGTAGGCATTGTACTTGCTTCGGCTGTTGCTTCGGCTGTTGCTTCGGCTGTTGCTTGGCCGATGACCAAGTTCGGGGCCATCTTCGTGCGAAATTCACAATTCCATATTCGTGTGTCCATCGGGAGTCAATTTCGGGACAGTGTGACAGGGGCTTTATGGCTAATCATCCTACATCGTCAATAACCTTAAATTCATCCAGAACTGTGCTGCCCGCCTCCTGACCCACACCCTCTCCAGAGACAACATAACCCCCATCAACCCCATCGTCCAAAACCTGCACTGGCTCCCTGTCCGTCAACAAATGCATTATAAAACTCTCCTCCAAACACACAAAGCACTCAACTACCAGGCCCCCCTCCTACCTCACAGACTTGCTCCCGCTGCCTTTGCTCATCAGAAGTCGACCTCCAGGTACTCAGTGTTAATTCCAACACTGACCAAGCACCAAACCTGCAGAGTTTTCTCCCCCCTCCCAAAACCCATCGGAGACTGCACAGACCTCCCAAAGTTCAAATCATTGGTAGCATCTCACCTTTTTAGCCTGGCTTTTAATGTGTGATCAATGTCCTAGTGTTAAACGTTCATTTTTTTTTTGTGCACTTGGAAAAGCCCTTGATAAACAACATTTATTATTAGGATTATTGTTAAAATATGAGACACAAGAGCATACTATTTGGCAGAATTTATTTGACTACATCTCATGTAGCATTCTCCATTTTTGTTCATAATGAAATCAGGGTGTTGATTACACTGGTTGGCGCTATAAACCTGTCAAAGTTTTTTAAAACCTTATATAACTCCAGAGTTTTTGACATGCTATCTTGCAAACTTGAAAGCAGGCGTTACATAAAGCCGCCATGTTCAGCAAGAAGGTGATAGTTGGTGTAAATCCATTAAACCTGCTAGGGTGAAGGTGGTGTGAAGAAAAGCGCATGAATACATGCAGCAATCAGCAGACTACAAGACAAAAACTCTCATTATTGCAAAGGACGTTCATTCAGAATAGGAGGCCACCTTCTCATTCCTTTCAATAAAACCTATTTTATTCAGTTTAAAACTGTGAAGCACTGAACTTTCTCTGTTTTAAGCAATTAGCACTTGGAAATTGTAATATAATATATAGTATTATTGACATTTAATGGCATACTCTTCTTATGGATGCAGGTACTGAACACCAAGTACTGAATACTTGGTATGTTTGATCATACTATTCTGTAGTTTGGAATTAATGCAAAACTCTCTCAAATATTTTGTGTATAAAGGAAATATTTACATTGTGGCTTTTCTACTTTTATTTAAAAAATATATTATAGATATCAATTGCAATACTGTAAACCTGTACAACAATATTCTTGTAATGATGAACTGTGTACAACGGCAGAGACATTATCATAAACAATGTAGCCTATTGCTGCAGATATTCCAACGTTTGTCATGATAGAATACTTAAGCATTATGGTGAAGGGGAAGCATCCCAGAAAGCACTGGGGGTACACTTATGGATAAAAGTATTTTGTGTTGATGTGAAGTCTTCATGGGTTTGCCCTCTTTGGCTGAACAAGAGCAGAACATGCACATCTCTCTACAAACCGTTGAAGTCTGAGTGAGTAACATAGTGTTAGTGTAGCACAAAGGTTAGCATTAGTTCATGTTCGCTGAAAATAGTTTACCATTTTCATAAATCTATGGGTGTGTTGAAGAAAAGCCCTTTATGTTCAGTACAAAAGGCTCAAAACCGTCAAAAACTATTTCAGAGATATAGAATTGCATAATGTATCATAAAAGTGAAACAATGACATACTTCATTTTTGAAATCAGAACAATTAACAATTGTTTGAAGTGCAAAATGCTTACGATATTTGTCACCATGACGAAGCTGCATTTACGCTGACAAATTGGCAAAAAACCTGCCTGTGTTTTATAATGCAAATCCCTCAATTGAATAATCAGAATCAGAATTATTTTATTAGTCCCACAGTAGCTAAAAAAGGCATGCAATTATAAAAAAAGAAAAGCAGACATTAGTAGTTAACTACAAATGTAGACAAATAACCATGGCTAAAAAAGATTTGTAGCAGGAATGAAACTACTGTATTTTCCGGACTATAAGTCACACCTGTGTATAAGTCGCTCTTACCAAAATCCGTGTCGTTAAGATAAAAAAAACATATATAAGTCGCTTCGGTGTATAAGTCGCATGTATCCACTGAAGTCTTCATCCTCTGTGTCGCTGTTAAACACTTCCGCCAACTACGGGGGAAGTGTTTAACAGCGACACAGTGGTGTCGATGAAACGGCATGTCCTGCTCCGGGCTGTCCTCAGACTCACCATCAGAATCAGCTCCGGTTAGACCGGCCTTTCTGAATCCCGACAGGATGGTGTCAGTCGTCACTGAAGCCCATGCTGTGCTGTGTGTGTGTTCTTATTATACATTCATGATGCTGTGTCGATCCACTCCACAACATCCTGGAAAGTTACGTAACATCCTCACAGTTGCCTGACTTTTTTTCGTCTTCGGTGGTCAAGCTGTTTTCAGTTGTCACGATTGTATACAGTGACATTTATTGGCCGGAGTTTGAACGCAGTCAGACACAATTCAATATATAAGCCGTTTCGGAGTATAAGTCGCAGGACCAGCCAGACAGGTAAAAAAAACGCAATTTATAGTCCGGAAAATACGGTACAACTAAATGACACAAATAGCATATTCAAGTTTGTGACCTCAAAAATATGTTTTAGAACATTTATGAAAAGATGTATTTTACATAAAGTGATAATAGCATAATAGCAAGGTTTATTGCACAATATTTCACTGTATTTATTGTGTGGGGGTCTACCAGGGGCTGTGGTGGTTATACAGTCTGACCGCTGCAGGAAGGAAGGACCTGAGGTATACAATAAGTAACTTAAACTCCTTAATGGCTTTAGTAAAAATGTATAATTTTGATGCATGTAGATTTATATTGTTAATTTTGTCCGTTCTTTCGGGATATCTTACATAAGCATTTTATGCTATCCTCCAAAACCAGAGCCAACCAATTTATTTCATAATGCATTACCTCTACAGTAATTGCTTGTCTAGACACATTTGAAGATATGTTTGATAGGCCTTGATATTCTTCAGTTGTGCTGACCTCAGGTTCAAAGATGAAACGGACTCTGGCCGGGATAATTTAAACCTCCTGCCCTCGAGAGTCCATCCCAAGACAGTCATTTGGATGGTTTTCAAATGGTCGAGAGATGCCTCCAGTTAATTAAAAATTAACTTCAGATGATTAATTGACACCCTTAAGAAGAGGATCCTAACAGGCTTCCATTTTTTGTGAGTTAAAGACTGGTATTATACTTGCGGGAGCCAATAATGATCTCCATCAAAATAATTAGGTTCAAGGCCTATTACATTTTTACATCATTACATCATCCCCGACTGCTTTTCATTGTGATACCGGAATCACTGCAGTGTTTCCTCTAGGATGGAGTCATAGCAGCGGTGCTAAGGCACGTGGGCCCAGCATAATGTGAGTTTGGAGCGTGTGGATTTTTTTTTTGTGTGCGCGCGCGCGAAGTGTCTGCTAGCATAAGAAAGGCTCTTTTTGCTTTTTGCTTATCTTTCTTACAGTGCAGACGCTTTTCCGCTTGCTCTTGCCTCTGCTTACTTTTTATGCTGATTTTCCTATTCTTATTCTCCGAAAACTTCGAGCAGCGGCTCCTGGACATTAACTTATCACTGGGACAGTTAATCTTCGTAAATAGACGGAGGGTTTCAGCCATATTTCAACATTTTTACGACAACCTCAGTCTTACAGTAGCGTGGCCTAGCAACAGCTAAAGCCTGGTAGGCTACTGCATGCTATTTAGCTTAAGCTAGTTGGTAGTAAAATGCCTCCGTTCTCTACAGATGACTTCCACAAACGTATACAGACGATGGCTGTGTTGGAAATGAAAATGCAACAGTTGGAAGTTAACGTGGAAGTGAATGGACTATGTTGTGGGAATGACACCACTTTACCAGTGTTGCAAAATAATGGAAAAGGGTATGCTAACTCACAGCTAGTTAACAGCTACAAGGATTCCAAGGAACAGGAGGGCTGTGCACTGGGTAATAAATCTACAAGTGGTAGTCCTCCCTGGAACTCTCTGGGTGCAAAGCCCAAGAGTAAATCATTTCCATGGGATTTGGGAGGACGGATAACAGGCAGAGCCCAGCGCTCTGAAATCTGTGATGCGACCGGCTGTCCTGCATTGTTATCACCCAGGAAGAGCGCCTCTTCAACCCCTGTTCATACTAGGAAACAGCCGTGGACAGCTGCTGAAGGGAGAACTACAAACAATCCTCCTAAACCACCAAGGGTGCCAATCCAGAACAGATACACTCCGCTGACCGAGAACCGAAGATCTCTTTCTGATGACCTGGATAACCTGTCCTCTTCACACAGCAGGTTAAGGACCAATACTACTCCAAAAGTAAAAGGCTAGAGGGAAAGCTAACGACTGGACCTGAAACTCTGATTGTGGGTGACTCTGCTGTAAGAGATGTAAAAGGTCTGTGTAGTAAGAACAACACCAAAGTACTCTGTTTTCCCAAGGATGTGGTCTCTGACTTGGCTGAGAAGATCCTGCATATTGGGGCTGAACATCCGACTGTGAAGAATGTGGTACTGCACATTGGAACAAATGATGTTGTGAAACAACAGTCAGAAATGCTGAAAGAAGACTTTAAATGTTTGTTGGAAACTGTCAGATCTCTAAATGCGGAGGTGTTCATCAGTGGCCCTCTACCGCCAGTCAGAAGAGGAGTGGAGAGATTCAGCAGATTGTTTGCACTGAACACCTGGCTTTCAACTGTCTGTATTGACCATTCTGTCCATTTTATTGACAATTTTAACTTTTTCTGGGATCGCAGACATCTTTTCAAGGCAAATGGAGTTTGCCTGAACAAGTCAGGAGTGAAATTGTTTATCTCTAACATATTCAACTGCCTGCGTCATCAATATGTTCCCTCTGCCAAGGACAAGCGGCAAGAGGAATCAAAACAGGAGAAAGACACAACACATCGCGCAGAAAACCCTGAAGAAGTAACTGCTCCCGCCTGAGGAATGTTCTGATTATGGGAGACCTATGAGACACATGGAGGAGTCTACACTGCCCGCCACCCCCCCTGTCAACGCCTTTGAGGATACTCTTCACCCAGCTCTCTCTACTCTCCGCTCACCATTTCACCCTCACCAACCCCCCTGCAGTTCGATGACCACATGAAGGCGATACGCAGGGTTGGCAGCATGTCCTTTACCCCCGCCCCTCAACGACGCACACCAAAATCACCGAAGCAGAGAGGCGCACCATCTCCCCCGGCTTCATCACCATGCCTACCACAATCATCCAAACGAAAACAATACAAGGAAGATGGAAGCGGATTTCCAAACCCCCCTTTCTACAGTGTGAGAGGAGCAGGGTGGTGGGTCCTCCCTCCCCTTCAAAGCCTGATAGGGATGTGTGTGTACAAAACGCTGCAAACTGATATCTGCTGGGTCCAGGCTCAAGGGCGTATGGCACTCTCAACTCTTTCCAGGACATGCCGGAGCCCTGCCTGCCTGTAGCTTTGCCGATATCTGTGTTGATAGGTACTGTAATAGATTAATAGCGGTGAATCATCTTAGATACAGGAAGCGCTCAAACGTTTGTGTGAGTTTATCTAATTTAGCAGTGATTCCATGTCAGCCACAGCTTGTTACAAAAAACCTGACTGATAGTGTGTTTAACAAACTTAAACTAGCTTTATTAAATGTCAGGTCTTTGGCAGGAAAAACATTTTTAATCAATGATTTTATCACTAAGCACAATCTCAATTTTATGTTTTTAACAGAAACTTGGATTGAACAAAAATAACAGTGCAGCTGTTCTTATCGAATCAACACCTCCCAACTTTAGTTCTATTTCGTCCCTACTGACCGCCAGAGACAGTGCTTTAAGCACTGGATATGTCCATCGCGCGCATGCGCAGCTCGAGTACCAATAACAACAAAGTCACCTGTGACCCACGTGACACCGGCTATATCAACCGGTGTCGTCAGAGGATCTGTTCCTTTCATCTTCTCGCTGCGTGAGGGTACCGTGGCTACATTTTTGTAGCCTACAGCGTTCAGGTTTGAACGTTTGATTTGAGGGATTTCTCTGCAAGCAGCTGGCCGCGTGCAGCTTCGCGACTGACAGTCGGAGCTACGGGTCGTTAACGCGTCCTCCAGGAGCTGTGGCCGGCTGTCCGTTATGCAGAGCCTTGACAGACAGGTTTGTGTCAGCTTGTTGCTGGTGATGGCTGTGTTCCCGCACCCTCTCCCAGCCAAGTTGTCCTGATTGCCGTCTTATTTTTTGTGGCTTAGACTTTCTGGTGACGACAGTGTTCCCGCTTCCTCTCCCATAAAGTTGCCCTTATGCTCTTTTAAAAGTTCTGCTTGTGGCGTTGTGCCCGAGCTATCATTAGCATTTGAGTCCCAGCTTTGGCTGCGTCCCTCATTCAATTTAGTATGGAAAGCCCAGAGTGTCATACTTTAAACCCGTTTTTCGTTTAGATGCAGAGAGTAAGGTAAGTACTTTCTATTTCTTAGAAGCTATTATCTGGTCTTAACATTTGTGTTCTGACTTAGTCGCTTGATTGTTAGCAGCAGCCGCTTGGCTAACACCTTGCTGTTGAGCTTATCTATTAACTCAGGGCAGTGCTCCCGCTCCCGGTAGCATAGGGTTTGATTGCAGTAGCGCTAGATCGTTGTATTACTGCTCCTAGTACTAGACTCCTAGCACTAGGATGATATGCAGAGAACATCTTCACTGCGGGTGCTGTGTGCTCTGCATGTGCGGTTACTACTGTAACCAGGCACGGTTCTATGCGGGCTGTTCTCTTTCTTAGAAGCTAATTATCTGGTCTTAACATTGTGTTCTGACTTGGTTGCTTGATTGTTAGCAGCAGCCGCTTCGCTAACACCTTGCATGTACTGTTAAGCTTCATTATTTAACTCAGCCGGTGAGGGCAGTGCTCTCGCTCCCGCTCCCGGTAAACGCATGGTATGGTTGCAGTAGCGCTATATCGTTGTATTTACTGCTCCTAGTACTAGACTCCTAGCACTAGGACGATATGCAGAGAACAATCTTCACTCAGTTACTACTGTAACTAAGGTTCTAAGCCGTAAGTACTGGCCATAATTACTACTGTAACTACGGTTCCAAGCCGTGTAAGTACTGGCCATAGTCAATACCGTAACTACGGCTCTAGGCTGTGTAAGTACTGGCCATAGTTAATACTGTAACTACGGGGTTAAGCCGTAAGTACTGGCCATAGTTACTACTGTAACTACGGTTCCAAGCCGTGCAAGTACTGGCCAGAGTTACTACTGTAACTACGGCTCTATGCTGTGTAAGTTCTGGCCATAGTTACGACTGTAACTACGGTTCTAAGCCATGTAAGTACTGGCCATAGTTACTACTGTAACTACGGTAATATGCCGTGTGAGCCCTGGCCATGGTTACTGCTGTAACTACGGCTCTGTGCTGTTCTCTTCTTTAGAAGCTAGTTATCTGGTCTTAAACATGTGTGTTATTTGACTTGATCTCGCTTGATCGTTAGCAGCAGCCGCTCGGCTAACGTCTTGCGTATACTGTTAAGCTTCTTTATTTTACCCAGCTAGGTGAAGGCAGTGCTCTCGCTCCCGCTCCCTCTACCGGTAATGCGGATGTAGCTACATCCCTTTTTCTGTTCGGCGAGTAGTAGCACCGCTCTACTCTTCCCGTTCAGCAGGTAGCTGGTGAAGGCTGTGTTCCCGCTCCCGGATACGCTGCATCTGGAGTTCGTCTCTAACTCAACCAGTGAAGGCAGTTCTCGCCACCCCACTCCTGGTAGACGCCAAACGGCCTCGTTTTTCCGTTAAGCAGGTAGCCGGTGAAGGCTGTGTTCCCGCACCCTCTCCCGGTTACACTGCATCTGGCATTCGTCTCTAACTCAACCAGTGAAGGCAGTTCTCGCCCCCGCTCCTGGTAGATGCCAAACTGCCTTGTTTTTCCATTAAGCAGGTAGCTGGTGAAGGCTGTGTTCCCGCACCCGCTCCAGGTTACGCTGCATCTGGCATTCGTGTCTAACTCAACCAGTGAAGGCAGTGTTTTCGCCCCCGCTCCTGGTAGACGCCATGCCTTGTTTTTCTGTTAAGCAGGTAGCTGGTGAAGGCTGTGTTCCCACACCCGCTCCCGGTTACGCTGCATCTGGCATTCGTCTCTAACTCAACCAGTGAAGGCAGTGTTCTCGCCCCCGCTCCTGGTAGACGCGGAACTGCCTTGTTTCTCCGTTAAGCAGGTAGCTGGTGAAGGCTGTGTTCCCGCTCCCGGTTATGCTGCATCCGGCATTCGTCTCTAACTCAACCAGTGAAGGCAGTGTTTTCGACCCCGCTCCTGGTAGACGCTGAACTGCCTTGTTCTTCTGTTCAGCAGGTAGCTGGTGAAGACTGTGTTCCCGCACCCGCTCCCGATTACGCTGCATCTGGCATTCGTTTCTAACTCAACCAGTGAAGGCAGTGTTCTTGCCCCCGCTCCTTGTAGACGCGGAACTGCCTTGTTTCTCCGTTAAGCAGGTAGCTGGTGAAGGCTGTGTTCCTGCCCCCACTCCCGGTTACGCTGCATCTGGCATTCGTTTTTAACTCAACCAGTGAAGGCAGTGTTCTCGCCCCCGCTCCTGGTAGACGCGGAACTGCCTTGTTTCTCCGTTAAGCAGGTAGCTGGTGAAGGCCGTGTTCCCGCACCCGCTCCCGGTTATGCTGCATCTGGCATTCGTCTCTAACTCAGCCGGCAGTGTTCTCGCCCCCGCTCCTGGTAGACGCTGAACTGCCGTGTTTATTAATCCAGCCAGGTGAAGGCAGTGCTCTCGCTCCCGCTCCCTCTGCCGGTAACGTGGGTGTAATTACATCCCTCTTTCTGTTCGGCGAGTAGCAGCAACGCTCTACTCTTTCCATTAAGCAGGTAGCTGGTGAAGGCTGTGTTCCCGCACCCGCTCCCGGCTACGCTGCATCTGGCTACCTACAGAATGGTTCATTCATATAGCGCCCGTATGGCTTCTCTTGAGCCCGAGGACAGCCACGACCGCTGCCCCTCCTGCCTCGGCCGCCTCTGGCAGTCAGTGGGGACAACATTTGAGCATCTGAGGGAGGTTCTCACGGTATACGCCTGCATGAGCTGTAGCTGCATGCCTCGGTGCTCAGAGTGGCTAGAATCACTGAGGTGGAACGTCTGGCAGTAGCCAACAGACACCTCTCCTTGTCACATCCTCCTCCAGATCAATTCGGCCGTTCCCGGCGACTTGAGGGAGCGATGGCTGTGTGCGCTCCCCCCAATAGAAGGACTAGAAACAGGCTGTCCTCTAAAGTGGATCGGCTAGCTGCCGATAGGGGCATGATGAAGCCCCCCCCCCCCCCCCCCTTCCTTCGGTTGGCGCCCCTCCTTCGGTTGGCGCCCCTCCTTCGGCTGACGCACCTCCTTCGGTTGACGGAGAGTCCTCCGTAGCGTACCAGTCGAGCCAGGGGAGCTGTTTAGATCAGCTGCCCTGGAGGCACTGGAGCGTGCCGCCCAAGCTAGGCAGACCAGGCAGCAGCACTCGGGTCCTCGCAGACCTGTGCCCACTCCCAGCAGGCCCAGGGGCCGCTCTAGCAGCCGCACTCAGCCGCCGGATTACAGGGGTGGTCTGCAGAGGTCTTAGCGGCCCACTCAACCGCCTCCCAATGACTTTCGTGCCCCAGGTCGCCTGCCTTCCAGGCGGCCTCATGCCCCAGAGCCTTACCGGAGCCCCCGAAGAGGCTCCAGGGTCCGGGGGGCTGGGCCCTGAAATCCCGGGGGTGGTCGGCGGCTGCTTTCCCAGCAGCAGCTCAGTTTCTGGGCGGTCTGTACTTCCGTCCCTTGGGTGGTTTTCACCTTAACCCAGGGGTACGGTACGCAGCTCCGGCCCTACCTCTGTCCGTCCTTCTGTCCAAGGACGCAATCAAGCCAGTAAGACCCTCTGCTTAGCCAGGGGGTTCTACTCGGCATACTTTCTCGTGAGGAAGAAAGTCGGCGGATTTCGCCCGATCTTGGACCTCAGAGGAATCAACAGATTCCTGAACGTGCTGCCATTCTATATGCTGACTACTGCATACGCACAGGTGGAGTGGTTCTCAACCGAGGGATGCCTACTTCCACGCCCCATGCAGAGGTGGCTGAACAGCCTTCACTTGGACGCCAAGTGGCACAGGCACAGGGAAGTCAGGGTGTCGCAGCATTGCTCCACTCTCTGTCACGCTGGAGGGGCAGGGCCTATCTCCTGGTAGGCGTGCCCATGGGCGCCATCCTATCACGCCAGGAGACCATCACCATAGGTGCATGTCTCTCAGGGTGGGGTGTAGTGCGGCAGGGCAGGACCGTTCAGGGTCAGCGGTCTGCCCAGCAGAGTGCGCGCCAGGTCAACGTGCTAGAGCTTCGGGCCGTGCAGCTTGCACTCACGCACTTTCTACCCCAACTGGGGGGCAAGAATGTGCGTGTTCCTTGGGGACAGCATGTACATTGTTGCTTAGACAACAGTCCCTTCTAGATAGTGGACGTTCTCACTCCACTCTGAATTTATATGGCTGCGATTTCTGCCCGACATGTTCGGGTCGACGGCGCCACGGCGGGGTGCCACAGGTCGGTGTCCCTCTTTATGAGAGGGGCTTTACAGCAGCGACTCCCTTGCACTCCGAGGGCTCCGGCTTGGGACCTGCCCCTGCTGCCGGATGCCCTATCATCTCCTCCCTTTCGAGCCCCTGGCCCAGGTGGGGCTTAGGTGGCTGCCCACGAAGGCAGCATTTCTGCTTGCCATAGCCTCAGGGAAGCGAGTCGGGGAGTTGCATGTCCTCTCCATAAACAATACATGCCCGAGGTGAGACTCTCAGGCGTTGCCCTTTGGGCAAATGTGGCATTCCCGCCCGGGGTCCTTCCACAAACCCACTTCAATCAGCCTGCCCAGCTGGCACGCTTTGACATTCAGGAGTACGGCACGTCGAAGTTGCTGTGCCCTGGGGGTGCCCAAAGGGCATATATCAAGGAGGAGCAACTCTTGATTTTGCCCTGGCGGCACTAAAGGAGGTTATGCCCTCTAACCAGTGGCTGCCCCACTGGGTTGTCGATACCATCTCACAGGCTTACGGGGCCAGTGGCCGCCCCCTGCCATCAGGCTGAGATGCCACTCTACAAGGAGCATCTCAACATATTGGGCTGCCCTGAGAGGGGTGCCCCTGGAGACCATCTGCGCCGCGGCGTCGTGGGCGTCTTCTGGCACATTCTCTCAATAATTTGGAATTGAAAAACGCACGACAATCGTTCTTCTCTGACATCATTACCAAAAACAAAAACAACGCACGTGCCTTGTTTGCTACCGTCGACATACTAACTAACCCCCCAGTGTCAGTAGCCTCTGAATTTCTATCCACCAGGGCGTGCAATGATTTTGCCTCCTTCTTCACTGACAAAATTCAGAAAATCAGACAAGCAGTCAGTGCCTCTGCATCAGGTACAGCAAATGTGTTGTCTCTGTGTCCACTTAAAATCAATTCAAACACCATGTTACAATTCCATCAGATTAATGATAAAAACCTAGAGGACATTATACAACTTCTGAAATCCTCCTCCTGCTGCCTGGATATTATTCCAACAGGATTTTTCAAAGATGTTTTGCCTTGCATGGCCTCAGATCTACTTCATATCGTAAACAAATCTCTTCACTCAGGTATTTTTCCACAGGCCCTGAAAACTGCAGTCATTAAACCACTCATAAAAAAAAATAATCTAGATGCTTCAGTAATGAACAATTACAGGCCCATATCAAACCTCCCATTTCTAGGTAAAATCATTGAAAAAGTTGTTTTTCAACAGATACATTACATTGCATTTAGCTGACGCTTTTATCCAAAGCGACTTACAATAAGTACATTCGACCAGGAAGACACAACCTTGAAGAAAACAGAATCATATAAGTACATCAGGTTTCATAGAGCCAAATATTTCAAGTGCTACTCAACTGGCTATAAGCCAGTCCTTTATTAGTATATAAGTGCTCTGTTAGCAGTTATTTGTTAGTAATTCTATCGCTCGAAGTGGAGTCGAAAGAGATGAGTTTTCAGTCTGCGCCGGAAGATGTGCAAGCTTTCTGCTGTCCTGATTTCAATGGGGAGCTCATTCCACCATTTTGGAGCCAGGAAAGCAAACCCACGTGTTTTTGCTGATGTGAACTTGGGTCCCCCTCGCAGCGAGGGTGCAGCGAGTCGTTTGGCTGATGTAGAGCGGAGTGCACGTGCTGGGGTGTATGGTTTAACCATGTCCTGGATGTAGGAAGGGCCATATCCATTCGCAGCATTTGGTATGCAAGTACCAGTGTCTTGAAGTGGATTCTAGCAGTTACCGGAAGCCAGTGAAGGCAGCGGAGGAGCGGAGTGGTGTGGGAAAATGTTGGAAGGTTGAAGACCAGACGAGCCGCTGCATTCTGAATGAGCTGCAGAGGTTGGATGGCACATGCAGGTAGACCAGCCAGGAGGGAGTTGCAGTAGTCTAGGGGTGAGATGACGAGAGCCTGGACCAGAACCTGCGTTGCTTTCTGGGACAGCTGGGGACGTATCCTCCTGATGTTGTAAAGTGTGTATCTGCAGCAGCGGGTTGTAGCAGCGATGTTTGCAGTGAAGGACAGTTTGTTATCTGGGATCACACCCAGATTCCTTGCAGTCTGAGTCGGGGAAACAACAGAGGTGCCAATGTTGATTGTCAGGTCAAGAGTGGGACAATTTTTTCCCGGAAGGAAAAGCAGTTCAGTCTTGTCAAGGTTGAGCTTGAGGTGATGAGCAGACATCCACTGAGAGATGTCAGCTAGACAAGCAGAGATGCGTGCGACGACCTGGGTCTCTGAGCGTGGAAAGGACAGAATTAATTGGGTGTTGTCAGCGTAGCAGTGGTATGAAAAACCATGCGGGCTAATGACTGATCCGAGCGAGTTTGTGTACAGGGAGAAGAGGAGGGGACCAAGAACAGAGCCCTGAGGGACCCCTGTAGTTAATTGACAAGGGTCGGACTCGGACTCTCTCCAAGTTACCCTGTAGGTACGGTCATTGAGGTATGAGGTGAGGAGGGAAAGTGCAGAGCCTGAAACTCCAAGTTTTTGGAGAGTGCGAAGAAGGATCTGATGGTTCACCGTGTTGAATGCAGCAGACAGGTCCAACAGGATGATGACAGAGGAGAGGGATGCTGCTTTGGCAGTGTGCAGTTCCTCAGAGACAGCAATGAGAGCAGTTTATGTGGAGTGACCTGCCTTGAAACCAGACTGGTGCGGATCCAGAAGGTTGTTCTGATGGAGATAACAGGAGAGTTGTTTAAAGACAGCGCGTTCAAGTGTTTTAGACAGGAACGGGAGTAGAGAGACAGGCCTGTAGTTTATAACATCAGACGGGTTGAGAGTGGGTTTCTTTAGGAGAGGGTTAACTCTTCCCTCCTTAAGACTATTTGGAAAGTGACCAGAAGTTAGAGAAGTGTTGATTAAATGGGTGAGAAACGGTAGAATATCAGGAGCGATAGTCTGAAGGAGGTTTGAGGGGATAGGGTCCAGAGGACAGGTGGTAGGGCGGGCAGAGGTAATGAGGGTAAGAACCTCACTTGGAGAGAGAGGGGAAAAGGAGGTTAGTGTGTGGGTGAAAGGAGCGTCTGGTGACCCAGCGGTGAGTAAAGGTGAGTCAGAAAAAGAAGAGCGAATATCATCAACCTTTTTTTCAAAGTGGTTAACAAAGTTGCTTGACAGAAGGGAGGAGGGGGAAGGGGCTTTGGGGGGGTCCAAGAGGGTGGAAAAGATTGAAAATAGTTCTTTGGGATTGGAATAGGAAGATTGGCACTTATCTTGAAAGAAAGTGCTTTTTGCCTGAGAGATCGAAGCAGAGAAAGAGGAGAGGAGAGCCTGATAGGTTAGGAGGTCGTCATTGTGTTTGGATTTCCACTGTTTCCGCTCTGCTGCCCTAAGGATGGTTCTATTAGCACACAGTGCGTCATTTAGCCAGGGAGCAGGAGGGGACTGACAAGCCTGCAGAGATGTGAGAGGACAGAGAGAGTCCAGAGAGGATGAGAGAGTAGAGAGGAGAGTTTCTGCAGCAGAGTTTGGAGGCAGAAGTTGGAATGAGTCAGAGGAAGGGAGGGCTGAGAGCACCGATGAGGCAAAGGTAGAGGGGGAGAGGGAACGAAGGTTACGGCGGACAGGTGCAGGATGAGAAGAGATTAGTTTGTTATGTTTGGAAAGGGGTAGAGAGAATGAAATGAAGAAGTGATCGGATGTGTGGAGCGGGTTTACAGAGAGGTTAGAAGTAGTGCAGTTCCTTGAGGATATGAGATCAAGGACATTGCCAGCTTTATGAGTTGGTGGGGATGGAGACAGTGAGAAAGCAAAGGTGGTTAACAGAGATGTTAGTTCGTTGAGTAATTAGTTGAGTAATTTCTTGCATTTAAATAACTGTTTTGATGTGTTCCAGTCAGGCTTTTGTCCAAACCACAGCACTGAGACTGCTCTTGTAAAGGTCTTCAATGACATCCACTTAAACACAGACAGTGGCAGAACTTCAGTGTTAGTATTATTAGATCTCTGTGCTGCGTTTGACACTGTTGACCACAACATATTACTAGACCGACTGGAAAACTGGGTGGGACTTTCGGAAACAGTCCTAAATTGGTTTGAATCCTACTTAAAGGACAGAAACAACTTTGTTTCTATAGGTAAATACTAGGGCTGTCAGTCGATTAAAATATTTAATCGTGATTAATCGCATGATTGTCCATAGTTAATCGCGATTAATCGCAAATTAATCACACATTTTTTATCTGTTCTAAATGTACCTTAGAGGAATATTTTTAATACTCTTATCAACATATGAGTGGACAAATATGCTTTATGCAAATGTTTATTATCATTTGAACAATGACAAATATTATCATGAATAGTAAACACAACAACCTCTGAACATTAAAAATATTCGCCTCAATTCAACCTGGAACCTCTCATACAATATAAAGTGTGTGTGTGTGTGTGTGTGTGTGTGTGTGTGTGTGTGTGTGTGTGTGTGTGTGTGTGTGTGTGTGTGTGTGTGTGTGTGTGTGTGTGTGTGTGTGTGTGTGTGTGTGTGTGTGTGTGTGTGTGTGTGTGTGTGTGTGTGTGTGTGTGTGTGTGTGTGTGTGTGTGTGTGTGTGTGTGTGTGTGTGTGTGTGTGTGTGTGTGTGTGTGTGTGTGTGTGTGTGTGTGTGTGTGTGTGTGTGTGTGTGTGTGTGTGTGTGTGTGTGTGTGTGTGTGTGTGTGTGATGGATGTGATGGATGTGATGGATGTGATGGATCGTTGGAGCTATGTGCAACTCAAGGCATATGCTCGAACGGGAGCTGCCTGGACGCTGCAATCATGTTGCACTATCCGTGCTGAGTGTGCTGACTTTTCGTACAATGTCCCACTGTCTGGCTACCTGCATAAAGTCAAGTTGTCGGCGAAATGTCGCTCCTCTGTTTTCATTTAAACAGCTCCTTATATCCGTTAGCGCAGCTAGCTAGCACCAGATGCTAACAACAACAATACACGTAAGGTCTCTCTCTCGCTCCCTCGCGCCACACATACACACACCCTCCCGGTCCTCCCGATGGCCAGTCGGTGCCTGCCGGTGAGCGTGGAAGTGTGGTCTCCTGCAAGCGGACGGCAGGATCGGGGCTGTCAGCATCAGCTTGTAGATGGTATTTTAAACTCGATGCACTCTGTAACTACGGGGCGGCCGAGGACAAAAAATACACATGCGTTAATCGCGTTAAAATAATTAGTGGCGTTAACTTGACAGCCCTAGTAAATACACATCTGAGTTGACAAATATGACATGTGGGGTACCTCAAGGCTCCATCTTGGGGCCTCTTCTCTTTAACGTCTACATGCTACCACTGGCTCAGATAATGAAGAACAACAAAATAAGTTACCATAGCTATGCAGATGACACACAAATGTACGTAACAATTTCACCAGGAGACTATGCTCCAATTCAAACACTGAGTAAGTGCATTGAACAAATCTGTCAAGATCTGTCTGTGTTGTGTTTTGTCTTGTCTTTTTCTGTCTTTGGTTTCCTGTTTTGTGTTCACCTCCTGTTTTGCCTGTTGCCTTCTGTCTGTTTTCCATCCCTGATTACCCGATTGTGTTCACCTGGTGTCCCTGTGTTTTCTCCTCCCTCCTCATCTGTGTCTTGTTTGCATGATTAGTCTTGTGTGTATTTAAGTTCTGTTTTTTCTGTCGGTCTTTGTCGGTTCGTCTTGTGTTATGACTTGGTTGTCGGTGAGTGTTCTGTTCTGTCTTTGTTTATCGTATAGCCTTGAAATAAAGTAGATATTTTTGACACTTTAATCTGAATTTGGGTCCTGCTTCCTGCACACACCGTAACATTACGAACCAACCCTGAGATATGGGCCCAGCAGATCCTATAGTATATAGGCTCAAACGAGCAGGAAATATTGGATTATACCTTTTCTTTGTCTGACTGCGCTCATCGATGGATAGGAGCGGTCAGGGTTCAACAGCGAGATGCTGCTCTGGCAGAAGCATTCAACCTTACAATGAAGAATCAAGATTTGGTTAAATTCTTACCTGCCTGGCTTTTTGATTATCTCACGGTTTGTTTTCCCGATCCTGATAGACCCAGGTCTCCCAATTCCCTTTTTGATACCACACGCATCGGTGTGGTCCGTCTGGCGTCAGCCCCTGCTTCTCACCCAGTGTTTGCTACAGTCCAGGAGCCATTCGCTGGTACTCGTCTGGCTTTTGGAGGTCCACGGAGCCTCCAAACAGCTCCTAAAAGAAGGAGTCGCAAGGCCAGGTTAGCAGCACGAGCCCAAAGTGCCATGGTTCCGGCCCCTGTTCTGGCCCCAGCAGCCATGGTTCCAGACCCAGTTCTGGCCCAGCAGCCATGGTTCCGGCCCCAGTTCTGGCCCCAGCAGCCATGGTTCCGGCCCCAGTTCTGGCCCCAGCAGCCATGGTTCCGGCCCCAGTGCTGGCCCCAGCAGCCATGGTTCCGGCCCCAGTGCTGGCCCCAGCAGCCATGGTTCCGGCCCCAGTGCTGGCCCCAGCAGCCATGGTTCCGGCCCCAGTTCTGGCCCCAGCAGCTATGGTTCCAGCCCCAGTTCCGGCTCCAAAACCGGCCCACACAGCCATGATCCAGGCTTCAGCTCAAGGCCTTACAGCCATGTTTCCGGCTCCAGAACTGGATCATACAGCCATGTTTCCAGCTCCAGAACCGGCCCATGCAGCCATGATTCCTGCTCAAGTACCGGGCCCAGCAGCCATGGTTCCGGCCCCAGTTCCAGCCATGGTTCCGGCTCAAGTACCGGTCCCAGCAGTCATGGTCCCGACTCCAGCACCTCGTCTCCTGCTGGCTCTCCAGCCGACGCCAGCTCCCCGTGTCCTGTCGGCGTACCGGCCGACTCCAGCACCTCGTCTCCTGCTGGCTCTCCAGCCGACGCCAGCTCCCCGTGTCCTGTCGGCGTACCGGCCGACTCCAGCACCTCGTCTCCTGATGGCTCTCCAGCCGACACCAGCTCCCGAGACTTGTCGGGGTACTGGCCGACTCCAGCACCTCGTCTCTTGTTGTCTCTTCAGCCAACGCCAGCTCTCCGTGTCCTGTTGGCGTACCGACCGACACAAGATTCCTCTCAAGTCCCCTCTCAAGTTCCTACCCGAGTCCCCTCTCAAGTTCCTACCCGAGTCCCCTCTCAAGTCCCCTCTCAAGTTCCCTCTCAAGTTCCCTCTCGAGTCTCCTCTCGAGTCTCCTCTCGAGTCCCCTTTCAAGTTTCCTCTCGAGTCCCCTTTCAAGTTCCCTCTCGAGTCTCCTCTCGAGTTCCCTCTCGAGGCCCCTCTCAAGTTCCCTCTCGAGTCTCCCCTTGAGTCTCCTCTCGAGTCCCCTCTCAAGTTCCTACCCAAGTCCCCTCTCAAGTTCCCTCTCAAGTTCCCTCTCGAGTCTCCTCTCGAGTCCCCTTTCAAGTTCCCTCTCGAGTCTCCTCTCGAGTTCCCTCTCGAGGCCCCTCTCAAGTTCCCTCTCGAGTTCCCTCTCGAGTCTCCTCTCGAGTTCCCTCTCAAGTTCCCTCTCGAGTCTCCCCTTGAGTCTCCTCTCGAGTCCCCTCTCAAGTCCCCTCTCGAGGCCCCTATCGAGGCCCCTCTCAAGTTCCCTCTCAAGTTCCCATAAATACCTCCCCAACAAGTCAGACATGCGTCCGTGGTGACCACTTTCCGCGAAAGGACAGCACCCATGGGCACACCTCGTACTAGAAAAGTCGGGTGCAGCCAGTGGCGCAGTGCCATTACGCATCTCACAGTAACTATCACTCTAGGGGTTTAGTTTTAGGGCGGCCACCCAGTGCTGAAACTCCCTCATGTGTAAGCGTCCCAGTCATACAACCAGGATGGCTGACGCCATGAGCCCCAGCAATCGCAGGCATGATCTGAAGAGAACATGTTTGCGCAGCTGGAAAAGAGCAAGACAAGCTCTGAAAGCTTTCACTCTTTCCGCTGACAAGCGAGCTGAAAAGGGCACCGAGTTCATGCGTAAACCCAGGAAGAGTATAGTCTGCGCGGGGCACAACATGCTCTTCTCTGTATTTATTATTAAACCCAGGTTGAGCAGGTGCTTTACGAGGACATTTGTCTGCGTAACAGCCTCCTGTTCCGACTGTGCGAGAAGCAGCCAGTCGTCCAGGTAGGTCGCCAGGTGAATGCCCTGTTGTCTCAACGGGGCTATCGCGGCTTCCGTACACCGTACAAACACCCTTGGACTGAGAGACAGACCAAAGGGGAGTACTCTGTATTCATAACAGATCCCCTGAAATGCGAATCTCAGATATTTCCTGTGTGGGTAATATACTGGGATGTGAAAATACGCATCTTTCAGGTCGACTGATGTAAACCAGTCATCTTTTCGCACGAGCCGCAGCAGAGATGTGTGAGTGAGCATTCTGAACTTATATCTTTTTAGATATTTGTTCAGAGCCCTTAAATAAAGTATTGGCCGAATTCCGTTCCCTCCCCGTTTGGGAACGAGGAAGTACTTGGAATAGAAGCCGCCCTGACTCTGCTCGGCGGGAACAATAGATATAGCCCTCTTTTCTATGAGTGAGAGAATCTCTTTCTCCAAAATGAGGGCTGACTCTCCTCGGGCCTGCGAGTGCAGAATGCCCGAAAAGCGAGGAGGGGTGACAGCGAATTGGAGTCTGTAGCCCCGTGTTACTGTCTTGAAAACCCAAGCAGATGATGTGAGCATCTTCCACTGCGTGCTCCTTAGAGCCTGTGAGGATGTCACATCTCCTCCTCTCTGAGTCTCTATGTGTTGTGTTATGGGGCCCTCTAGAGTCTGAACACAGTGGTGCCCCTTATCGACAATACCCACCGACACTGCACATGCGCGTGACGGTGGTGCCTTCACAGCCCCAGCCGGCACTGCGCATGCGCGTAACAGTGGTGCCCTTAAAGCCCCAGCCGGCATTGCGCATGCGCTTGGCGGTGGTGCCTTCACAGACCCGTCAGTAATCCGCCTTTTGAGAGATGCCGCAGCTGCTCTCAGAAGGGGAACAATTGACGGTCTGTTTATTGGCTTTATTGATTTTCTTTTCATTTTTTTGAGCTGCGCCCTCGGCCTGAAGCCTGGATGCGTCAGCGGCAAATGTTTTATGACAGAAGGATCAACCAATGTGTGACATGTGTTTGTGCAGACTTAAGGATGGTGTTTAGGCATCTCTCGAGGCGGCGGGAACACATTCACGGAGGGGAGAAGGAGGGGCTGTCACGCCGATCGCTTCTTCTTCCTCGACTGCTGGCCGAAATTCTGGGTTGGCTGAGCCTGAGCTGCAGCCGGAACCGGAGAATTTCTAGGCCAGCTTGCCCTTGTCTCCAGCCTGGGCTGGGGACTCGGGTGAGCTGCGACCCCTGCGACCTCTGCCATGAAACAAGTAGGAATCACAGGGACTGTTATTGGCGATGGAAACACCTACAGTGTTCGGTTATGACTGCATGTGGCGTTGATCATCAGTTGCAGAGAGAGCTACAGTGTGAAATTGAGAAAAACAAAGCTATCTTGCAGAGACTCCTTGATGTCACTCTGCACTTGGCAACGAGGAATTTAGCTTTCCGAGGTAAAACGCATGCTTTGGGCGATGTCCACAATGGACATTTTGTTGTTACGCTAGAACTTTTGTCACGATATGATCCACTCTTGAAAGACCACTTAAACAAAATCAGGACATCCAAAAAAGGAAGCCAGCTAACTCATTATCTGAGCCCAGACATCCAGAACGAGTTTATTGAATTGTGTGGGGGAAAGGTTTTAAAAACCAGTCTGACGGAAAGGGAGGATGCCATATACTATGGAATCATTTGTGATGCAACGCCTGACATTTCCCACACTGAGCAAAATGTTGTGCTCATAAGATATGTACATTATAATGAAGACACAGGCGAATGGGAGATCACTGAAAGATTTATTGAATTCAAAGATTTCAACGGAAAAACAGAATGTGAAATAGCAGGCATGATGGAGTGTGCTTCTGGATCTAGGGATAGACATTAGTGATTGCAGGGGGCAAGGGTATGATAATGGGGCGAATATGTCAGGGAAAATCAAGGGAGTCCAAGCCCAAATACTGAAAAAGAATAATCTTGCTACTTTCTCACCTTGTACACGTTTAATCTGGTAGGCGTGCATGCTGCAGAATCGAGCCCTGAAGTGTCCAACTTGTTTGGTTACATTAACCGCCTCTACATATTTGTAAGTGCCAGTCCATCTCGTTGGTCTATATACAAAAAGAAAACAGGTTGCTCTGTACATAGGCTATCTGACACTCACTGGAGTGTGAGAATTGATGCTGTGAAACCTGTAGCAAAGCACCTACCTGGTGTCATTGAAGCCCTTGCTACCATACTGAGCTCATGCAGTCTCACAGGTGAGGCCATATCTGAAGCTGTTGGTCTGAGGAACTACCTCATCTCATTTGATGCCATTGTCCTTCTCACCATTTGGGTAAAAGTATTGCAATCTATTGATGACAGAAATGTGATACTCCAGTCAGGGAAAATCTCAATAGAGGTGGAGGCAGGTAATGTTGCTGCACTAAGAGATGAGATGCAGACTCTCAGAAATGGATGGGATGCTATTCTGTCCGAGGCATCAATGGTAGCTAAGGAAATGGAGGTTCCACCTCATTTCAAAAAAGAACTTTGCCGTGAGAGGAGGAGGAAGGGGTTTCATGATGAAACTGCTGAAGGAACAGGTCAGGAGGATAGGCCAGAAACAACATTCCGTAACACTGTTTTTCACTGCCATAGACCAGATCATAAGTGACTTCACACTCGGTTCCAAACAACAGCAAATATTGTTGAAGAATTTGCTGCCATACTTAAAATTGGGAAGTTGAGTGACAGTGTCAGCCACTGAGGGAGAAATACTCACAGGAACTCACAGATCAGTTTGAGAGTGAGATAAGGCATCTCAATAAAATATTTTCTGCCACTTTCCCCCCTGATTGTAGCTCTCTTGATCTACTGAATGCAATATACAAGATGGAACTCCAGAGCATTTTTGGAGACGTTTGCATTGCCCTCAGAATTTTCTTGACGCTCCCAGTTACCGTAGTTGGTGGTGAAAGATAATTTAGTAAGTTGAAACTTATCAAGAGCTATTTAAGATCTACCATGTCGCAAGAGAGGTTGAACAGCCTTGCAATGTTATCGATTGAAAGCAAGCTGGCTCTGTCACTTGATTTCAAAGAGCTCGTAAAAGATTTTGCCACCAAGAAGGTCCGGCGATTGGCGTTCGGGATTTAGGGATAAAAATCCAGTCTATGACAGGATTGTGGGATGTTTCCCTATAGTAAGCTGACAGGCTACAGCCCACATTGTGAACAATTACTATCTGATGCATAGTCCTCTAGCACTACATTTTTCATTGTTTGCTGTAAGTGTGTTCATGTCCTGAGAGTTTATTGTTTTATAATTGTGTTCAAATCTTCAGTTAATTTATACTTTTGTCCTTGTGTTGTTCAAATCTTAATTTAATAAGTCAAAGAATGTTGAGATTTTTTGTTTGTTAATTCCTGTATTGGGTGTCCTTTTCAATTAAATAGACAGAAGATAAAGTTGATAGTCAGTGCATGTTGATTTCTTGCAGTCCATTACAGTTCATTAACTTCAACAGGGTTTTCGAGGTTGGGTTTCATCGTGTCGTTTAGGGGGTGGACGCAAGGTCATGACCCCACCAGTATCCAATAATCCTGAATTGTCCCCACCAATAGCTCAACACTTGTCACTCGCGCCTCCTCAAATTACTTGCGCGTGTAACAGGTAGGGCTTTAGCACTCTGCTAAGAAAGGCAGCAACCCGGCCGCTACAGCAAAAAAGCTAGTGCTCTGCCCGCGACAGTTCAAAATCTGTTTCGTAAAAGGTATATCCAAGCAGGGAACGAATGTATACTACAGAGCACATCAAAATGTAAGTGCCTGTCAACCTAATAGTGTGCTTGAGTAGACTATTTGTGTTGGAGATGGGATTACAGAGAGACAGGACAAGTAACAGCTTTTGTATGTTGAGTATCAGAAAACATTGTCACAAGAATAGGGGAAAATATGCCTAGCTAGTGCGACTCAAGGTTCTTTGGTAGACTATTGCATTGGTCCATTCATTGAAGATGAACGCAATGCGACATCCTTTACTAGGCTCACCCACCAACAGTTCAGGTGCTGAACTGCTGATCCGAATGTATAGGTAAAAACCATATTATGCGTTTTCATCAATAAATAAATGGCCAACATTTTTTTAGCGTGCGCGCTGACGTGCACTCGCATAGATTGGGGGCCCACAAATAGATTATTTCATGGGGCCCAGAATTTCCAGCTACGCCCCTGGCTACAATACAACCATTCTGTTCTGCTCTGATGATTCAATTTATAGATTCTACATCAAAACAGTTTGTTTTTATTGTTTCCAATGATAACGTCACCTTAAGTGGAGGAATGAAAACCTGTTTTCAAATGTAAGGTTTTGAATTTGTTTGACATTTCTCAGTAATGACACCTTCAGACGCCCACTATCATTCATGCTATGCCTTCAGTGGTAAGATGTTAAGAGGGTTGAAGCTTTTCCTCCTGCATCGGCTATGCTTTGTTTTTTTAACAAAGGTATGCATTTCCTGCATAATATGTTTCTCACAATTGTTTTTTGTGAGATGCGCACAGGTGATACTGAGTCTTCTCGAGTAATGGATTATGATCTATACCATGCTTACATGGACTCGTATGTTCTATTTCATATCTAACAGAAGTGAGAGAAGAAAGACATGGGAAAGTGAAAAGGAAGACATGGGAAAGTGAGAAGAGAAAGACATGGGGAAGTGAGGAAAGAGGGAGATGAGGATGAGAGAGAGATGAGGAAGAGAGAGGGATGAGGAAGAGAGAATAGAGAGAGATGTGGAAGAGAGAATAGAGAGAAGAGGGAAGAGAGGGATAGGAAAGAGAGAAGAGATATTTGCGAGTTGCATACTGATACTGCGTCTTCTCGATTAATAGCTTTTAGATGATACCATGTTTAAATAGACTCCTACGTTGTTATTACATATGTGACATATGTAAGAAAATGGAGGGGAGAGTCAATTATATTGAGCAATTGATTTCATATTGGAACATTCATTTCTCAAACCTATGTTTTATGGAAGAGGAAATGTACTTCTGATAAACTAATCTTTTATCAAACGGTAAATGGTGAATTAATATAACATTTAGAATCATTGAGAAGGGGTTATATCCACAGGGACTAGCTCGCCTTTAACTTAAAATAAAATGTCTCTGCTTTGGACTGATGAGTATATGATTCTTGCATGTTAAATGACTAACACAAACCTTAAATGTATGCATGTGCATGTGTCAGGAAGGCTCCCAAATAATTCTGAGGGGCCTATCCTATTTTTGTAATTGAATGATAATGTGCTAATCCATTACCTTGAGTTGTCTTCACTCAGGAAAACATCCCTATCAAGTGTTAACCCAATAACTAGGACAGCTCTGAAGGCCAAGGATCAGAGGGAGAGGATCACACTCTCCGGCTGCAGAGAGCACCCCAGCCACGGGCAAGGAGGCACGAGGTCGTTCGAGATGAGAGGATTCTAATCTTCAACTTTCTGATGAGATGGGATGCTTCTTCATCTTTCTGCTCGGTGGGCTCAAGCAGACAACCCTGCAGGACGAGCGAGGGCTTCAGAGGCTTCTATAATACAAGGTTCCATGTTTCCTGGAGGAGCAGATGTCTTCCTAACCTCTCCCATCACGGGGGGGCACCTGGATATGCCACTTGGAATAGGCAGTTGCACTGCTCTCAAGCAGATAGCAGAAGGAATGCAGGCAGATGAGCCTCCATTTCACTGGGGGGGATCAACTACAGTGCTCACTGAATGAGCCACACAAAAGCAGAGCAATTTGGGGGTTGAAATATGGCGCTCTGATGAAGAACAGTTTTGAGCCAATCAGCACCTCAGTGCTAATCTACAGTATCAGGATGCCTTTACACACCAGACATTCTGTGTCATAAAGAGAGGAGGAGAACGAGTCAGGAGGATATGTTCTTCCAGCTCTTGTACAAAGATAACATTTGAATTGAATGACCAAATGTTTACAGATGTACAATTCATGATTGTTTTTTATATTTCCGATGAACAGACATGTGTTAAATAGTGGTGATAAATATATTTTGTCAGATCAGATTATACTTTCACACTAAACAAAATAAATTAATTGATATTTTCAGATTATAAGGTATTGAACAATAAGATATTTCTAATATTATAACAAATAATGTTAATATCCTTAATTGTCTAGCAATCAGGCTTAACAACACTACTCTACAACGTATTACCCATGCACAGACAGACCTAACATGATGAACCTTCCTTTCCAGGTTTTTACAAAAGTCTTTGAATACTTGCCTCATGTTTCCTTTTCAGATTGTTAAACATTTTGAGAATTGTTTAATTTTCCCTTCAGATTTTGAAATGACATAATGATTGATAGTTGAAGTAATGTAATTATGTTATCATCTTTTGATTTAATATGTAATGAAGTAAACGTAAAGTAATCCTAAAATTGAGGACACTGTAACTTTGCAGATTACAAATTGATCAAATCACCACTGTGAATTTTATACCTCAGCTGGATCTCTTATGATCCTGAGTTTAAAATGCATTTGACTAGTGATTGCCTTAAACTAAATCATTAAACTGCAAGCTGGTTTTGATTTTATAGTTTGATAAGTGAGATCAACTAATGGTTACATGTTAAAACATATTATTAAGGAGATGTTTTTGCTATAATGCGAACCCTAAGTCTGTTATCTGTCTTAAGGAATGGGAAGTCTCAGCTATCGCTGACATTACCAGTTTTATGACCGGTCAACTCTCGGTCACAGAGCCATATAGTCAGATAAGTGATTCAGTGTCTCCAGGTGTTCACGGATACCTTCCCCCAATATGTGGGTTGACTCTCTGTAAACTAGTTAAAAGGACTACAAGGATGCGAGGCTGATCAGAATTTACATGACAACCCACCCGTGCAGTCAGAACCTTTTGCTGCTGTGACTTGTGATATGAATTCTCCGGCCGATGCTTGTAATAAACTACCAGTGTTTGACATCAAAGCTCCAACTCTCCTCGTGTCTCTCTGAGTCCTGACTCTCCATTGATGCAGAAGTTTCCCTTACAGTATGTATGAGGGTATAGTAGTGTGTGTGAGAAATAATGATAGTGTACAGTATGTGAGAGAGGAATTGTAGTATGTATGATGGTATAGTAGTGTGTGAGAGAGAATTATAGTGTATGTGCACATACACTATCATTCTCTCTTATACATACTACAATTCCTCTCTCATGAGAGAGGAATTGTAGTATGGATTAGCACATTAACGGACATAAGGAGCTGTTTGTTCCACAACAATCTGGAGGAGGGTCCTATCCTCTCAGACTGAGAGACTCAAGTGAGCTAAAGGACTCTCTGAGTGTTTAGATAGTTCACTTTAGTCTTGCATCCACTGCCATAGACTGTATATATAAATGGACGTAGGGTCCGTGACGTCACCCATAGGATTCTGCAGAGTTGCAGAGAAGCCCTTAGTAGGCGGAGTCGGCCACTAACGGCTCGACAGTGACGTCAGAGTTCAACTCCCGCCTGTTCCAGCCTGCTCCAAATAAGGGCAAAGAGGCGGAGCCGAGGCGGGACCTGCTGCCACCGAGCTGGAAGTTCCAGAGCTAGCTGAAGCTACCAAGCTAAGCTAACATGCTCCCCATCTGCACACTTCCGTCGCATTTTACGTTTCTAAGGTAAGCGGACATGAAACTATTCAGCAAAACTATAAATAATAATCTAAGTTATTGAGTTTTTAGCATAATACTTCAGAATCTTAAAACCCCTTAACGTTTGTAATCAATTGTGCTAAATTCAACACTGGAATCAAGCAAATATTAATATGTTTGCATGACATTAGTTATTTATATTTTGATATCACTTAATTACACGTTTAATACATTTAAGTCAAGCTAAGGTACATGTGATGGTAGCTAGTTAGTGCTCTTACCTGTGAGGCCTCCTCCAAACAGCATAATAACCAGACTGTATCATTAAAACTAAGTACCAGTTCTAGATCCTTGACTTTAGACAAACAATTCAAAAGACAAAATGTATTTAAAGACCAATCTTTATTTGAATGTGCCTCTTAACCTGATATATTAGTTATACAGTAATAGTATTGACAATCTAAAAAAACTGAGCAACTCAACAGTCAACTTTATGTTTCTTATTGTCTACTCTAAAGCATTTATTATTTTCATTTTTCCCCTCTCATATTCAGTGTGGACGGATTGAGACAGCCTGGTGTCCAGAGAGCTGCTGAGACTTCAGGGAGAAACCTCCGTGTGATGGACGTCCTGTCTGTTGGTTTGGAAAGGACTGAGTGTCTTTCCTCAGCGAGGAGGACCAGGCCTGATGGAGGAGCCCATGCTGGGCATAGCTGATACCAACTGCACAGGCCTAGTCTGTCACGTTATTTGACTAAATGTGTTTACTTATACATGTAATAGGTTTACACCTTCTGTGCATATGTTCTTTTTATTTAAAACATGTTTGATTAACTTTTGGTTCACATTTCAATAAATTGTATTTGTATTTGCACTCCTTTTGTCCATTATTCTTACTGAAAATGTTAGATTACACATTCACATCTGACTGAAGATTGGCCCCATTTATTTGTGACATTGCAAACTCTGCGGTACAAGGCACAAGTGATGTGAAACTCATAAAGTGAGGCGAATAGAAATAATCAGCTGATGGAGTGTAGATGTGGAAATAGGTGCATTCGATCAGCTGACTGTGTTTTCACAATAAAAGTAGTTTCTTAGTGAATGTCCTGTACTGGTCTTAAAATCTCATAACATCAGCTTTTAATGTTCCTCTTGGATGTTCTTCTTGACCCTCAGAGAAGGAGAAAATGTTGTGTCTTTCAGGCATGTCCTTTCCTAACAAAAATGACAGGAAACATAAAACATTATTGCAGAACAAGTGTGTTATTTATGAAAGTGGTGTGTTTGTGTGTTTAGGGGCTGTAGATATAATTATTTTGTAATTGTAATGATTTTTTTTTATTTCAACAGTGAGCTACAAAGACGATCAGATTATGAATGAACAGTATGAAGCTCATCAACATTGAAATATATGTTATTATCAAAATAATAGTTAACTGTTATCAAAACGTAGGGCAACTGAAGAAGCTTGCTCTGTTGTCTCACTGAAAGAATAACTTTTACCACGTTCTTTACAGACAATATTGAGAGATAAATAGTAGCAGTTCTCACTATGTGTTAAATATCTTTGCCTTCAATACATTAAATTAGAAAGCTGACAAAACCATATTTCTTTAACCTTTATTTATACAGGTGTAGATCTCATTGAGACACAAGGTCTCATTTTCACACAATCATATTGCTTGTCTAAATGTAACCTTTTGTATGGAAAAACCCCTCAACTTAACTGATGTGTAGGTGATCTAGTATTTAGTATTGTTTAATGGAATGTATATCAGTGTATTCAAGTCAATACTTCATTTATTTGAACAAATATCTTTCTTGATTCTTTGTACCTGTGCTGAAGTGCACTGCTGTGAGGAGTCCAGTTCTGCCTCTCACTCTCTGGTCCAGCCTGTCTGCATCACCTGGACACCTTAAACAAACAGATATATATGTAAAGTACCATGTGTACAAACAATATAACTGATTATCTTCTGTTGAACATGTTGGATTGTGTATTATCCGAGTCAGGGTCCTTTTTATTTTACTGTAACTTTGGAAGTTGTGTTACCAATGCTTACTGTTTATTTGATACCAATTTGGTAATGCAATTAATAAAAACAACAAGGTTTGAGTTCGTTCTTCAGATGACTGTGATGTTAACGTGTAAGCTCAATAATGAACTCCAGCTCAATCAACTATATTGTAATATCTAACCTAATCATCTTGAAATATGACATTATTATTTGTAATATACACACATCTTATTGTGAGGTTGATTTCACATACACTACTTCAACATGAGCTTGTCTACATACTTGAGCATAGCCAATTTAAATTAACCTTAGCAATGCATACAGTTCCTACATAATAACATATCTCTCTAAGTTACAAGGATGACCTTATTTTATAACCTCAAACAGTAGCCGTTTGTTCTACAGTATTATCCCACTTAACGCTTAACACTTGTCTATTTCGTTTGAACCTTTATATATACAGTCTATGGTTTTAACTTGGAGACTACGATTAGCATCGTTAGCACCGATGTAGCTACCACTCACTTACACGCTAACCCAAGCCTTAACATTCATTACGTAGCTGATTCAAATCATAAACACATCAATAAGTACTCAAATTTCAATTACCGCAAAAACCGCATTCATGCACCGTCTGTTTCAACCGCAGAGCGAGTCACAATAGTCCGATATATAAGCATGAAGAACAAACAACCACGGCCGGCTTCAAGTTGTGTTCCCTGGATGAACTGAGCAGGCAGAGTCCCTGTAGCTAGCTTCACGGAGCAGGTAGCAGAGAGACAAGAAGCTAGCAGCAGCAGTCACTTGACAGAGCTGTCACTCAATGTGACCACGCCCTAATATATGCATAACTTTAAGGCTTAATATTAATTAAACAGATGAGTTGAGAAAAAATGCACCCCCCACACAGTAGTCATGAAGGGGGAATCTAACTATACAGAGAATATGGTTTTTTGAACCACGATGTAAACATGTTTATTTCTGCTGTAAAGTTGGGCATTTTAACATGTGGGTCTGTGGAAATTGCTCCCTTCTGCAGACTGCTCCTACTGGCCACTAGATGAACTGCAGTGTGTGGCACTTCCGTATTGGCGTCCCGGCTCTTCCCCAGAGTTTGCTGCTTGATTCACACCTAATAGTCCGCTTCTCTGGTGCACACCAGACCACAGTTTGTTACATTGTTTCATTTTTCAGAAGGTTCGGTTTGTGTTCACATGGGCAAAACTCAAACGGACTATAAACTTTAAACACAAGTCATGTGCACGGAAATGCAGTTAAACAATTGGTCAGACATTAAGGGGGTAAAAACGCAAATCCCGGCAATTTCTACCGGAGCCTCCGCCATGGAGCATCGGCACTTTCGGCAGGTTATTCTCATGCTGCTGTTAACCTGGAGATCAACAGACACTAGTGGCCCGCGCATATGATTATATAATCAGACAACGTCCGTTAAAAATCATTATAACACATATAATGAGAGACGTTCTGCAGTAAGGAGGGGCGTTTCACCGACGACAGGTGTTCTTACTTTTATGTAGTTGACGGAGCATTTTTACTTTACACGACACTGTTCAACACTTAATTCTGCTTCACTCTTTAAATTAACAACCGCGGATGTCTTGAAAGACTCTTTCGCTAAAGATTTTTGAAGACATCCGCGTTCTGGTGACACGTAAATACTACGCTTCCTATGTTTTGGTGCGGACTGCGTTCACACCATGAACCGCTCCAGAGTTCGCAAGCGCTCCGAGACCACCTATTTTAGCGGACCAGAGTCCGGTTGTTTAGTTCACTTCAGAGGTCTCGGATTGCGTTCACACCGACCCAAATTAACCGCACCAAGCGGCTAAACGCACCAGGGTTAGATTCAACCGGACTATAAAAGGCTGGTGTGAATGCGCCATTATCTCAGTGGGTCTCAAACGGTTTGGTCACAAATGATTAAAAAGATTATTTCCGTGGCACACCTTCATATGATCATTATAGTCTATACGGCAGTAAAACAAGAATAGAGTTTAAAAGGGGAGTGATTTGTAAAATATCCATAAAGAAAAAGAAAATCTGTTTACAGTTCTGTTTCATATGGGTGTTGAGACTGAGATGTATCCATAGATCTCTTAATGTTGCTCTCAAAGTGTACCAGATTGATGCTTTTAACTTCAATATTTTTAAAAGATCTTCCCGGGGGACCATCCCCCGGAACCCCCTAGAGGAGGTGAGGTCCGCCTCCCACTCATAAAAATAGCACTTTACCCCTGCCTATATGCCATAAGCTGATTATCAAGCCTTCATTGTAACAGTCGCGGGTGTACTGTGTGTGCGCGTGGGTAGTGTTGCAGTAGAAAATTCCACTGTAAATAAATGATAAATGTCACCAAAATAAATACAGATAATGTTCAGTTTCAAATTCACTATTGTTTTGTTTTAAGATTAAAAGTTTTAAAAAAGAAAGAAATGTTCAAATAGTAGATGAATATTCAAGAGGTCTTTAAAATCATCACGCTGATCATCCAAAATTCATGAAATTCTCATAGTCATGAAAAGTTCATGAAATACTCATGCACACTTTTTGGGGTTTTAATTATAATGTTGTGATTGGCTGGATCATGAAAAGTTCATAAATTGCTCATAAAAGTCTGTCATGAGCAAAACAGGAACTTTATATGAATGAACAATGTTCATAAACATTTCATGAACTGCTCTTTAAAATGGTTCCTGAGCATTTTAAGAATTTTGGTTCATGAACATGACAAGTGAACATATAATGAGTTGTTCATGAATGTTTCATGAGTGCTCATGAACAGCTCATAAAGTCATGAACTCCATCTCGCAGGGGAGGGGGGCATTTCATGACGGGGAGGCATAATGTGACACAACACCTGTAATGAATATTAGGATACATTTTGTGAGAAAACTTTTCCACCAATAATTCCAATAAGTATCCCAAAATGTATTCACTTCAGGTTTACGAAAGTACCTGTAATCAGATTAGTTGTTTTTCAAATGTAACACGAGCTGAATACAGTTAGGCTACTTGATTTTTGTATTCTGATTACGTAACGCCGTTACATGTATTCCGTTAACTTACAACCCAACCCTGTGTACAGATCATCAGTCCTGTGTACAGATCAGTTCGATAAAGTCATGCCTAAACAGCGACATTTTACACGATAAATACGGGTTTAAATAGCAGCATTTGCCACGGAAGGCGAGTGGCAGCTACAGTAAACCTTCTCTTACTCCCGTTGAGCAGCGGCAGGTGATTAAGTGAATTACTCAAACTGCATTTGTATAGGAATGATTCTGTCCTATTGGCAGATAACTACTCTTAACAGTGATATCTACAAGAGGTTTCCAATGTAAATTTAACTATTTTCAATTGGTTAGTATTACATTTTGTGACAGTCTGGTGACACTCATTTTAATGAAGACACATTTGTTTATCTTGAAATTCATTTATTTGACAGAGCTGGAAACTGATTGACTTACATACTTGTTTGTGTTTACCTACACAGTCATCACAGATGAGCCAAACAGAGTAGAGGATGAAGAAAGGAGAACAGGAGAAAGGGACACACAAGAAGGAGATACAACAGACAAGAACGACAATGGAGACAACAATGAACAGGAACACCAGAACAGACAAGAGTCAATGGATAACATGACTGATTTAGAGACTGCAGATACAGGGCCAAGGCAAGTGAGACACCACTGCTTTCCATCCAGCATGTTTGGCCAGCAAAAGAGATCATTTCAACCGCAAACAGCAAGAGATGAGGGATTATTATGTCCTCCTTCCATCCCTTTTTTCTGTTTAATCTGATTACGAACAACTTCTAATAATTTGACATAGTTTATGATTTAATTGGAAAATGAAGTGTTTTTAAATAATAAACCGGTTTCTGATTCTGAGATTTTTTTTTACATATGGGTGTTGAGAGATGTATCCATATCTCTTGATGTTGCTCTCAAACTGCACAAGATTGATGCTTTTAACTTCAACATTTAAAAAAAATCTTCCTGGGGGACCCCAGAGGAGGTTAGTTCCCCCCAAAATAACACGTTATCTCTGCTTATGTAACTCCGGTGTAGTGTCCCCTCGGCAACAGATCAGTCAGAGCTGGTAATTACTTTCCTGCATTTCAATGGACAGCATATAAAAAGGACATGTGTGCTGCATTGCTTAAGAGATCCTCACATGCTATCTCTTTTACAAAATAAGTGTCCAGTCAACAACAAAACATCAGTGATCATATAGTGGTAGTATATTTTTCACAAGCAATGTGAAACATTAAAGTGCCAGTGAAGTGCATTTTTTTGCGCCAAAATGAAATGGCAGTTTCATTCCTTACATATCATTGTGCCTGTTCATGGCTAAAATAATTTTAATTATTGATTAATTAATTATGAAAAATTAAAAAATATTTTTTAATAATAACGGCCGTCTGAGCCTACCGGAAGTTGCAGACGATAGCGGCGGTGGCATCACAAGATGGGCCCAGTTGTGATTGTAAACATGGCGGAGACTTTGGAAAGTGATACAAGTGTGAGAGAAATTATTGATTTTGACAGTTTTTCTCGATTTAATTCCATTTCCTGCCTTTCTACAAATATATTAGGGACTATAGTGTTAACAAATCCAAGAAAAATGTGTAATGTACATAATGAGTGTGCACACTTATCTAGTATCCTATCCATGTGAACCTGTTTTATTTGTGATGACCTCACACCCTCACCCGGGAAGATGTTTTTCTTTAAATTGAAGTTAAAGGCATCAATCTGGTGCACTTTGAGGGCAACATTAAGAGATCTATGGATACAGCTCTCAACACTCATATCAAACATATATTTCAATAATCAAAAAACATTGGAAGGATTTCTTAACCTATTTTATACAACTAACATAGATGGAAATATTTGTTTACATAGATGACCAAACCAACTGAGATAACTTGGGCTACAGTTTACAATCTAATCACTCAGAGTCCTTTACCTCCCTGAGCTGACATTATCTCTCTCAGTCCAACAGGAGAGGACTCTCCCTCTTGAAACAGCTAATCTCCGTTAGCTCCGAGCTAGCACTAGATGCTAACAACAACCCTATAACTCTCTCAGTCTCTCTTTCTCTCTCTCTCTCTCTCTCTCGAATCGACCAGTGGCCTTTATTTGTCATGAACAATCAACGAATCTACGAAACAATGACACCAGCCAGACTCACCTTCATCTTTTGGGAACAGAAACATCGCCACTTCGGCAGACTTGACATTACTACAGCCAGCGGCAATGCATCGCTTCCCGTGTGTTTTTCCTCCCTTTTTCTTCACTGTCGCCTCCATTGTCAGGTTTTCTCGATTGGCAATCACTTCCAGTCGACTCCGACACACTTTCCAGTAAAATACTCGCTCAAAAACTTTGATAAATTCGACTTTGAAACAGAGAAACAATACACTGTGATGAATGTAAACACTTCGGAGGCGACCATCTTGTGACGTCACGCAGTAGCTCGCAAGCCACGCCCACGAAGGTGGAGGTCAACTGCGGATTTCACGGCAGCAAATTCAAAACTCATCAAATTAGTTGCTATTCCAACATCTTTTGATATGGGTTTCAATGGACAATTTTGGTCATTACTATATGTATTAGCATAACAGATCATGCACAGGCGCACACTTCACGGGGTCTTTAAACTTATACAAACTGGTGTACAAAACTCACATACCTGCGTTGATCTCCTGGAGAGTCTCTACTCTTTCTTCTCCACATCTCTTGTCCACCATCAGAGATTGCAAACATTTCAGAAACAGCTAGAGGTAGGGGACAAACAACTTGTTCGCTGGGCATGTCAAAAACCTCCCTGCTTTGATCAAGACTTTAGGGAGCCTTTCAGCCGCTCTAGCAAAGGGACTGGAAAGCAAGCTTTGAAAATTCAGTACCATCTACATGCTGTCATGTTCCAGACACTGCTCTCAACCACTCAGGGCCTGCACAAATACCTGCAGAAAGAAACAATTGACTTCGTGCAGGCAGTAGATTACAAAACAGCAGTTGAGAACACACTGAAAAGTTACCGAAGTAACGAGAAAGCACATGAGGTCTATGACAAGACCAAGGCCCTGTGCAATGATCTTGATATTCCCGAAACTGTGACACAGAGGAAGAAGCGTAGAAACATGGAAGACTTTGTAGTCAAGGCATCACGTGGAGCAATGTGAAACATTAAACATACATAAACTGGTGTACAAAACTCACATACCTGCATTTCAATGGACAGCATAAAAGGACACGTGAGCTGGGTTCTGGTGCTCAGATTAGCTATTGATGATCACGTTGATAAATCATATAAAACAAATAGCCAATCACACAAAAACATGTTGCTGTGACTGTGAGCATTAAATAATTAACATTAAACTAAACAAACACAACAGTACGTTATTGTCCTTATAAAATAAAAACATACATTTTGTCCACCGAGATAATACAGGCACCTTACCCTCAAGAGATCCTCACGTGCTATGAGAATCTCCCACAATCCATTGCTGTACCAAAGCTAATGCAGGCACACGTTTGTGACACCAGATGGTGCAATTGTGTATGTGCGTGTGGGGAGTCTTGTAGTAGAAAATTCGACTGTCGCGCCGCCACTGTGGGCTAAGCCCCGCATGTTTCCAGGTCCAGGCGACGCCCCTGGTATCATCATATGAATATAATAAAATGTGCAGTTACAATGCGTTTTATTGGGATCTCTTTCTATCTGCTGCATTAAGCATGTTATGGTTATTTTTGGGCCTGCATTATGATGTGCAATTATGCTGCCAACAATTGACTACATATAAGGATTCGATTCCTCCCACGCTCAGTTTAGCAGCCAGTGCTGTGATTACACTAAATTATTTTCTGGTAGATTTCCCTAATGAACAAGCAAAGCTATTAGTTAGATATGCTACATCTTGACTGGAAGACACTTATACATATTCATTGACGCATTTATAACTAGCAAAAACACACGACACAAGACAGAACTTGTACTTAACACGTCTCGGGAAAAAACGTTCAGTATTGCTGCACCAGCTGTGTCTGCCTTCATTTGTATATGCTTTAAAATGGGTAAGGAACCTGTGATCAACTTTGGTGATAACAAAATGACCTATTTAATAATGATGGTAGCAGAGGCTGCAGGTGGGAACACTTGACCTGCATCAAACAGTGTGTATTTTGCCCAGATGAGGCATGGTTACAGACTAAATTAACCCTGCTGCTCTGAAAGGTAGGCCCCAGATTTGTATAGTTGTTATTTCTATGGTAATAGGGGTTATGTATTGTACTATTAGTAGTGCGTTGGCAAACATTGTTGTAATAATGTCATGAATATGGATAAAGCACACCTGGCCAGCAGCATGACATGTAGAATGAATTAACACTTAATATGCTGATTGTTGTGCTGTCCATTCTTCGCACGCTATACCCATAAAGTACGTTATGTCCTTACAGTTTCTGATTAATGCAAATGTTTTTGTTTCTTGGAATAGTACCTGCTTTTTGAGCTGAATTATAAATATCTAGAGTCAGATTAAGATATATATTTTCAGACCTCGATAAAATACAAATGAGATTTTACTACAAACTGTATACACTTGTCAGTTAACTGCATGTCTCCGTGTAGTATTTCCAGTGCTCAATGTAGATCAGGTCCAATAGAGTGGTGCAGGGATGATGTATTTTTGTATCTAATCGATAGATTTATGATCGTTTGATTTATGATTAGAAAATTATAAAAGTAGGGTAGACATGTGGAGATTATGAACAAAATGTGCATTTATCAAACAGGTTAGTTTCCCACAGATCTTATTTTTTACAATATTCCAAAATCCTATGGAGAAATCCCATTGCTTTTTTGTCGAGGGAACCCATGTGCAGCCTAGTTCCGGGTCGGCCTACAAAAATACGTCATCACTGCACCACTATATACAGGCGGTGGTGGTAATAAACCTGATGCTGTTTGGTAACTTCCAAAAATCGGCAGGAAAATAAATCCCAGTAAGTGCGCCGGACGTTGAATCAGATTTCCGTTAAGGCCAAATGGTATATTACAACTTCTGTCTCAGTCAGTGAAGTCATTGGGCCAAAAAATACATTTTTACCATTGACTTACATTTGGAAAGAGATGTGTATAAATCAACTGATTTATTTTTGTTTCATCAACACTTGTATAGCCCTAGTTAAAATCATTTGGTTCTAAATGTTGTCAAAGCCCAATCCTGTTATTTTCTCTCTCCATTCATCACAACACAGGTGCACGCTCAATGGGCCCTGATACGTGTAGGCCTACTGGAGAGTGGAAAACATAAAATCATGTTTTCACCCTTTTTTTCATAGTAAACCAAAGACACCAAAAGAACAACATATTATTTGCAAATGGTGAAGCAGTTAGATGAAATAGAGACCATGGAAACGTATGAAACAAAGTAAATCCTTACCATCATCTCCATCAGCATCCAAAACGCTTTAGTCCTCCTTGCTGTCTAAGATAACAGCAGTAAATGACAATATCTGACAGGAAACACCTGCTGCTGCTATATGTTCTGTTTCAGCTGTCAAATATTTGAGTAGATGTGGCAAGAATAAAGAGATACATATGCAGTTTCAAGTTAAAAGTAAGCGACAGGACCTAGTTCACTTCAAGCTGCTTTGCAAAAACGTCTATGAAAAATAAGAAAATGACTAATACATCAGTGTTTTTCTTCACCATGGTTTCTAACTGCTTTCCCTAATTTTCCCAGCCAAAGGAAAACTCTCCACTTCAAACCTCCTCCAAAACTCTTACGTATACTGTGTGACCATAGCAAGGTGTGTACTGTATGCAATCAAAGTACCAGGGTTTTGGATTATAGCATTGATAAAAAGGTAGAATCAAAAATAGCTGTTACCCCAAAATAGATTTTTCTGTTTCCAATTAAGCAACTGTACACTAACATATGTCAAAAGTCATATTGTAGCCTACTTTCCCACTTCATTATTTCCAAACAACTGTTTTATTCAAATGCAGTTATTTCAGAAAAAGATGCGAACAACAAGCATGTAGCCGCTTCCAAGTGACTTATGAAGCTTAGCGCAAGTTCAATAAGGAAGACCTAACACGAGTCACTTACACGTCACTCGATGGCTCCCTTCCCCCCTCATTATATATGAGGGCGTCACCCCTCAGCAGCCAATAGCTGCACATGCTAAATTCCTTAAATGCCTGCTCTTCCTCCCTGTCAGTTGTCATTTGCAGATGACCGCAACCCGCCTCCACCCCTCTCGCCTCCAGTCTCCTCCAGGACAAAGCTAAACCTTCCTTCTTCAGACCGGTCTCACCTACTCAGCACCACCACCAGTGTCTAGATCCCGGGGATTTCATCGGAGCGGTGCTTTCCCTCCTGAATGATTATCCTGCAAACCGGGGCCTAATCGCCAAACACCATTACATTCTCCTGTTGTAGTATCATGGCAATCATTTTATTCATATGACGTGTAAACAATAAATATGTAATTCTTACATCACGTCTCTCCGGTTTGAACTTATAAAAAGGGACTTGTTATTCTGTAAGGAAATTACAATGAGCTCTCTCTCAATGACCTTATACAAAAATTGGTGAGTAATGCAAAAACATGAACATTTTCCTCTATTGTTGCCTCTATGTGTGGCTGTATTGAATCTTTCTTACGCATCCATAATTTTACACGACTCCCAACCTGAGCGCTCTCAGAGGTCCTTCACCTCTACTGTTCGTAGCCACCGATGTATGACAGAAATGCAAGTGTACAGAAGCAAAATATCCCATTATACATTTGCTAAGTTAGGGTTTTCCTCTGCTTCGTTCCTTCCCTGTCTTTTGAGGCAGTCAAATAAGTAATAACATAAGAAAAAAACAAGGCAAATAAGGACAAGCACAGAAAGGAGGTCATTTCAAGATTACAGTGAAAATGACATGATTTAACAACACCATGGTGCCTGTCAATCATAGGGCCGGGGGCGGATCTACGGGGGGGGGGCCAAGGTGCTGCCCCCCCACTGCAGAGCCTTGCCCCCCCAGCTGCCCCCCTAACTTTTGTGTCCCTAAAACTGTACTTGTAGAAACAAACCTACACTATGTCCACAAGCTTCTCAAGCAACGAAACAAGCAGTTCATTAATTAAAAGTGAATCATTTAAAATATCATCTTAGGCCCGTTAAAAACGTAGTTACGGCCCTGCATTAAACTGCGGAGCGGCGTTCACACAGACAGCCGCTTACACAGCTGCAGAGAGAGAGCGAGCTGTCCCAGCTCCTGAAGGTGGATCAGCTTCCCCTGGGAGCATTTCCCCTTCGACTAGTTTTGTTTGTCAAAGGACGAGAGCTTGAAACACAAATATTACTAAAACGCTGCCGTTTGAATCAATAGCGTTTAACAGACGCTCGCTGTTTGGGACGTTACGTTACAAAATACTACGTAGACAGCGGTAGCTGGGAGATCGATCACTTTATTTGCTAAATACGGTGGCCGGCAGGTGCAAACGCTGAACAACGGCCAAAAATGTATAGATAAGCAGGAAACACCTGCAAATAATTAAATGAAAAACAAACAAACCCTGAAAACAAATACAACAACAAAATGCTGCAAATACAAAAACGATATGCAAAGTCCGCCTCCAGGCCTCTAGGGGGCGCGCTACGTGGAACAGATTGATGTCTGACCAGACAGAGAGAACGAACAAGTTATGGAACTTGAAGCCGGAGGAAAGAAAGTTGATTGAAGTGGACAGAGTCCACCTTAACGGCCCCTACACACGGCGGCGTGCGTTGCCGCTTGGCGGTGGGCGTGTCTTGAGCTTGGGGAGTCAACGCGAGCAGCCCGACCAACAACCAACCACATGAATGTCCCGCCCCGGACATACAAAGCAAAGCATTCATGCTACATCCATGCTGGCTAAATATACTGTCTATGCTTGCTAGCTGTCCATTCAAACGAAATACACTGGATATAAACTCCCCAAACAAGTGAAAACCTACCAGTTTCCCCCACTGTCTTTGCCACCTCCCCCCATGCCTGGCTCCTCCGGTTTGTATCCCTGTATGTTCCCTACCGCCACGATCATTTTCTCCTCCATTTGTTGACATATGGGAAATAACTGCGGTCTGGCTCTGCCAACATACACCCGGTTTGATTGGCTACTGCTTGTACTGTCAGATTTACATACGAGGGATTTGATTGGCTGACGCCTCCGTCGAGGCGGCAAAAGTAGAACATTGCTCTACTTTTGCAGCGAGTACCTCGAGAGAAGCTACGCTTTGCTCCCGCAATGCAGTTCGGCGAATCGTGACGTCACCCCATTCAAAGTGAATGGGCAGAAGCGTTGAAGCGGCAACGCACGCCGCCGTGTGTAGGGGCCGTAAGAAGGTACGTTTGTTTTGTTTTGATAAAAGAGCGTCATATTTACGCATGCGTTAGCGGGCCTACAGTAACTACTACACCAGCTGAGGAGAGGAGAGCTTCACGTGAAGAGAAGATAAAGTGAGGGAAGAACATTGTTTAAAGAGATGACAAATCAAGTGCAGGTAAAAAATATCACGGGCCATAGTGAGTAGCCTACCGCGGAAAAAAGACATTTGAAGAGAGGGACAGAGAAATTCTTAGCAGTTTGTTTATATGTATGTATTTGTGTATTGATGTTGCAACTATACAGAGCTTTAGCAATAGGCTACTATATGTAACTATGGTCATGCTAATAAAGCTATTGGCAGATGAGACTCCAGCTGAACCACATGGTATGTTTTTATTCTCCTTGCATATTCCATCACAGCAGCACAATCTAGCAGCTCTTAGTATTGACAAATATTTATTGAAATGTGTTGCTGTACAGGCCACCTTTAACTCTCTCAAGAGATGGGTATTGTCATTTGTGTATAATTATAACTAAGTACTTTTACTGTACTTACGGTAAATAGAATTCTAGGGTATCGTGAGTATTTTCTGCTGTTTTATACTATATTTTAGTTTGTTTGTCTGAACACCTTGTTTCTCTTGTGCATTAACAACACTTGTGTTTGGGCATGATTTAACAATCAATAGGTTATACAGTATAAAATACCACGTACTGTCTGCCCTCCCATGCCACCCTGGCATGACCTCTTGCCCCCCCTTTGCCACCCCATGTAATATTGAAACTTTCACTATATTTATTTTTTTGAATCCTTCTCTCAAATTCAACATGTCACTTGTGGAGAAATATGCAAAAAATCGACCTTGTTCAAATTGATGCAGGACTCCATCGGCAATTTCATATTAATTTCTGTCTCCACAGGTAGTGTACCCTGAAGCTCATTATGCTAATGAGATTTTGCTTGTCTGTTTCCATTTGATGTTTGGAGTATGATCCGAATCTGATCTTCATTACAGTGCTGCTAATGTGGAAGCCTCACATGAAAGTGGATAGGCGACAATATTTCCACTGTCTGTCATTGTGTAATCAGTCATGCAATTAAATTACCTATCTAATCTCAGTAATTGTTAAGGTTGATATTGGACAATCTTTCAAATAAACATGGGAATGAAAATGCCCCTGTCTTGATGGTTTAGAGAGGGTTGCTCAAATATTTGATTAGAAATTAAACATATTACATTCAAAGAAAAAGCCATTTTCAAATTAATTATTTAACATACATGGCAAAGAATTAAGGGAGAAATGAAGGATCACCATCTGAATCCAATATGCATTAGATGTTTTTATTATAATTGTTCCTAAGCTGACCAAATGAATTGTAATGCATTTCATGCATTTGTCAAGTCATGACACAAGATACAAAATCAAAGCCACAGATGACTTGTATTACTTCTTTAGTGTGGGTCAGGCTCTACAAATATAGAATCCAATAGCATATTTCATTTTACCACCCTCGACCCAAAAGCTCTCTGTGTAGTGGTTATTTAATCAAAGAAGAAATAAACCCTAGTGACATCATTAGGAATTATCTTTTACAGATGTGCACAGCAACAGAAGACCGCATGGTCTTATTTTTATCTTGGTTTTATGGAGATCATTGATAGACATGCACCCCTGCGTACATTTAGAGTAAAAGGACGAGAAAATCCTTGGTTTTCTGCTGAGCTGTCTAGTCTCCTTCATGAGAGAAACAAGGCCTGGGCAAAGGCTAGGCAATCAGGCTCAGAGGTAGAGTGGCTGCGTTTTAGGCAGCTAAGGAATAGCTTCACTTCAAATGTCAAAAGTGCAAAGTCGAAGTACTATTTGTCAGTTACCACAGAAAACCTAAATAATCCTAGGAAATTTTGGAAAGCAATAAAATCGATATCCACCGGTGAGATCCGTAATGAGCTACCTCCGTGCCTTACCACAGCATCTGGCACTATATCGGACAGGGCTACTATGCTAAATTTCTTTAATGAGCATTTTGTGTCCTGCGGTTCTATGTTTGATTCTGTGACTAACTTTGATTCTGTGACTAACTCTGCTTCTGTGAACACCCCAATCCGTGACTCTGAACAACGTGGTCTGGAAAACCCTTTCAGTTTTACTCCTTTTACTGTCAATGTTGTCCATGAAACCTTATCTAAGCTAGATCCTAGGAGACCTGGCCCGGACAATTTAGAACCTTTCTTTTTAAAGATAGCTGCAGATTGTATTGCTCCACCTCTTACTTCTCTTTTTAACCTCTCCCTCAGCACAAATACAATTCCAAAAGTATGGAAGTCTGCTTATGTCTTGCCTTTACTGAAAGGAGGAGAAGTAACTATTTTAAATAACTACAGGCCAATCTCTAAATTGTCAGTTCTGGCTAAGGTGCTCGAACGACTTGTGAGTGAACAAGTAAAGGAGTTTTTATGTATAAATGATATCCTGTCTAAGCATCAGTCAGGATTCAGAAAGAAACACAGCACCATCACTGCGACAATGAAAGTGGTAAATTACATTACTAGTATTTTAGATAATAAGCAGAGTTGTGCAGCTCTGTTTATTGACCTTTCCAAAGCGTTTGACACCGTTGATCATCACATTTTAAAGCAGAGGCTACTCAGTATTGGCATATCCAGCCTTGCAGTGGGGTGGTTTGTGAACTACCTCTCTGAAAGGTCCCAATGTGTTCATGTTGATGGACTGTCTTCTGAGTGGTTAAACATTTCTAATGGTGTACCACAAGGTTCTGTTTTAGGACCACTTTTATTCTCAATATATATCAACAGTTTAGGTGATAATGTGGATGAAGCTACTTTACATTTTTATGCGGATGATACTGTGATGTATTGTGCAGGTCCCTCCATTAAAGAGGCTGTTGTTAAATTACAGGCTGTTTTTAACACTATTTAGACTCAGCTCTCTGAATTAAAGCTTCTTTTAAATGTGGATAAAACCAAGGTAATGCTCTTTTCAAAAGCAAAAAAGACACCAGAGCCTGTTTTTGATATTGTAACTACGCAAGGAACACAACTTGAAGTTGTTGCCTGTTACAAATACCTTGGTATCTGGCTTGATGATTGTCTTACTTTTAAACTTCAGGTCACTAATCTGCTTAAAAAGCTGAGGGTTAGGCTAGGTTTCTTCTACAGGAACAAGTCCTGTTTCTCATTTGAAGCCAGGAAAAGGCTAGTCACTGTGACCTTTTTACCTGTGCTGGACTATGGTGATTTGATGTATATGAGTGCACCTGCCCATTGCCTGGAAAAGTTAGATGCTGCGTATCACAGTGCTCTGAGATTTGTTACTAACTGTAAAGCACTTACTCATCACTGTACCCTGTATGCCAAGGCAGGTCTGCCTTCACTAACTGTACGGAGGCTCAGTCATTGGTACATGTTCATTTATAAAGCCATGTTGGGTAAACTACCTTTTTATATCTGCTCTCTGATCTCTCGACAAATTGAAAGTACGTATTGCCTGAGATCTCATGATGTTGTTTTATTAAATGTGCCAAGTGCTAGGACTGTCTTAAGGAAGAAAGCTTTTAGATGTGCAGCTCCACTAAATTGGAACAGTCTGCAAACCTGTTTAAAACTGAGCACTTTGGTTCCCCTGCATCATTTTAAAACTCGGCTGGGTGACATGCTGTTTGATACTCATGGTATCTGTCACTGTAAATAGAGTTTTGTAAACTGTACCCTGTACATTATGTTGTATGTCATCCTTATTGTTGTTCTGTTGTTTTTATGTTACATGTGTAACTAATGTCCTGCAGGTCACCCTTGAAAAAGAGATCTTTTGATCTCAAGGGGCTTTCACCTGGTTAAATAAAGGCTACAAACAAACAAACAAGAATACATTACATAGTACACATGCTTTTTGAGAAGCCTTTTTTACTTTGTAACGTAAACTGTTCTTCATGTGTTTAATTGGTTTAAGTGCTGTATTGTAAAGTATTCAAACACAAACATTAACACATATATCGAAAAGGGGAAAGGGGATAAAAGGTACATTTAACAGAATACATAAGGCTACAAAGTCCCACAGCATCTCAAGTAAACATAAAAACTTCATTAAGTAAGGATGAAGGACTTTATTTTTAAGGGCATGCACATGTGTCATTCATTAAAGGGAATTCAAATGTACACTGAACAAAAATATAAATGCAACACTTTTGTTTTTGCTCCCATTTTTCATGAGATAAACTCAAATATCTAAAACATTTTCTATATACACAAAATAACCATTTCTCTCAAATATTGTTCACAAATCTGAAAAGATCTGTGATAGTGAGCACTTCTCCTTTGCCGAGATAATCCATCCCACCTCACAGGTGTGGCATATCAAGATGCTGATTAGACAGCATGATTATTGCACAGGTGCGCCTTAGGCTGGCCACAATAAAAGGCCACTCTGAAACGTGCAGTTTTGCTTTATTGGGGGGGTCTGGGGGGGTCCGAAAACCAGTCAGTATCTGGTGTGACCACCATTTGCCTCACGCAGTGCAACACATCTCTTTTGCATAGAGTTGATCAGGTTGTTGATTGTGGCCTGTGGAATGTTGGTCCACTCCTCTTCAATGGCTGTGCGAAGTTGCTGGATATTGGCAGGAACTGGAACACGCTGTCGTATCCGCCGATCCAGAGCATCCCAAACATGCTCAATGGGTGACATGTCCGGTGAGTATGCTGGCCATGCAAGAACTTGGAACTCCAGGAATTGTGTACAGATCCTTGCAACATGGGGCCGTGCATTATCATGCTGCAACATGAGGTGATGGTCGTGGATGAATGGCACAACAATGGGCCTCAGGATCTCGTCACGGTATCTCTGTGCATTCACAATGCCATCAATAAAATGCACCTGTGTTCGTCGTCCATAACATACGCCTGCCCATACCATAACCCCACCACCACCATGTTCCACTCGATTCACAACATTGACATCAGAAAACCGCCCACCCACACAACGCCACACACGCTGTCTACCATCTGCCCTGAACAGTGAAAACCGGGATTCATCCGTGAAGAGAACACCTCTCCAACGTGCCAGACGCCATCAAATGTGAGCATTTGCCCACTCAAGTCGATTACGACGACGAACCGGAATCAGGTCGAGACCCCGATGAGGACGACGAGCATGCAGATGAGCTTCCCTGAGACGGTTTCTGACAGTTTGTGCAGAAATTCTTTGGTTATGCAAACCGATTGTTGCAGCAGCTGTCCGAGTGGCTGGTCTCAGACGATCTTGGAGGTGAACATGCTGGATGTGGAGGTCCTGGGCTGGTGTGGTTACACGTGGTCTGCGGTTGTGAGGCCGGTTGGATGTACTGCCAAATTCTCTGAAACGCCTTTGGAGACGGCTTATGGTAGAGAAATGAACATTCAATTCACGGGCAACAGCTCTGGTGGACATTCCTGCTGTCAGCATGCCAATTGCACGCTCCTTCAAACCGTGCGACATCTGTGGCATTGTGCTGTGTGATAAAACTGATTTTTTTCTCTTCGTGTGATGTTAAACCACCCCATTTGACTATTTCCCCCTAGACAATTATCATAATAATAATAATAATCAACAAATCTTTTTTTATTGCGTTAAAAGAGAATCAGCCAATCAAATGCATATTTAATTTAAGAAATATTGTAACCAAGCCCCCAGAACGAGCGCTGGCCATTGAAGTAAATGTGTGTAGTGGTCAAACGGTGGTACTACAGTTACACTGTAGTCCGTGACATCATTTGGGCCCAAAAATACTTTAACCAATAAGCGCTTTCACACCAAGTACTTTGCCGTACTTAGTTAATCAGAACTCTTTAGTTCTAAAGAACTAAAGAGCAGATCGCGTTCACACCGGAATAAGTCCCTGAGGGAGGATAGAGAGGCGAAGTCCCGCCCATCTACTTTCGACCCATGGGACCTTATTTCGGAAAAATTATGTATTGAAGTCAATGGGGAGAGAAATATTATCTTTCGATCCCGTTTCAATCGTGCCACGAATTACACATATGATGTTAGTCAATCTTCAAAAATAATTTCCATGTCAAAAAAGTCACGTTTTGCCAGAAACGCCGACACCTCCTCATCTCCACCGCTCCCATTTTTTCTTTTGTGCTGCCATAAGTTAGTCTCTCTCCGTTTGTGCGCTGGGCTAATGCTAATAATGCTAATGCGAGGAAAATAAAATGGCGGCTTCACAAAACCTTTTTGGAGTTTTACAGGGCGTGGTTTGCAATCCGCCCAGCCAATCAGAAATGGGAACCTTTTTCTCCCATGAAAGTACCTGCTCTCTAGCAGGGACAGAAAAGGGGGTGAAAAGGTTCTCATGAACTAAGTTCTAGTTCCAGATTTTTTTGGTGTGAATTAGGGGTGTAACGGTATTCGTCTCGTACCGTCACGGTTCGGACGTCACGGTTCGGACGTCACGGTTCGGCACATGCAGTCACACTGCGATTACGCCTTTTTTTACGAGTGGGAAAAAAGTCTGTCACTCAGGGCAGTATTACACTATATATAATCCAGGGGGCGGTATTGCGCCTAAAAGCCAGCCGCCCGTAAATAACAAATGAAGAACAAGAACAAAACACAACAAAACGAACACAATACATGAAGAAGAAAAGTTAGTAGCTACAGCGAGTTCACACAACACACAGGAGCTAGAAGACCCATCTGCTTCTTTTAAATCAGGTGTGTGGGAACATTTCGGGTTCCCTGTGGACTACAACAATGATGGGGTGCGAGTTGTGGATCGGACTGGGTGTGTCGGCGTTGTTCGACAGCGGTGCGGTATGCTAGTGGTAACACATCAAACTCAATCACACCCGAGTCAGTCTCAGTCCCCAGCGAGAGGGTTTTCTCGACGGCAGGTGACATAGTTACCGCCAACAGATCTGCCCTCACTACTGACAACGTAGACAAACTCATCTTTTTGAAGAAAAACTTGAAAATAGAGTAAAGCTTGAGTACCTTTATTTAGCATAATGGCCTCACACACTCACAAGTTAATTACACATGTTAGACATTGCTCCTAAAGGTACAGATTTTATTTTGTTTTATATTTATCATTGTATTTATTTTATATTTTGAGATCAGGAGATGTTATACAGTTTTGTATTGCCTTTTATTGATTGTGATTCAAGGCAAGGCAAGGCAAGTTTATTTATATAGCACTTTTCAACACAAGGCAATTCAAAGTGCTTTACAAAAAATGAAAGACATTAAGCATTAAAAAAGAAAAGCTAATAAAATAAACATTAAAAGAAAAAATACATGGATAAAAGTTACAGTGCAGTTTAAGATATGAATAGTTCAATTAAAAGCAGCGACAAAAAGAAAAGTCTTCAGTCTGGATTTAAAAGTAGTAAGAGTTGCAGTGGACCTGCAGGTTTCTGGGAGTTTGTTCCAGATATTTGGAGCATAATAACTGAACGCTGCTTTACCATGTTTAGTTCTGACTCTGGGGACAGAAAGCTGACCAGTCCCTGAAGACCTGAGAGATCTGGATGGTTCATAATTTAGCAGGAGGTCAGTAATGTATTTTGGGCCTAAACCATTCAGTGCTTTATAAACCAGCAGCAATATTTTGAAATCTATTCTTTGACATACAGGAAGCCAGTGTAAAGACTTCAGAACAGGAGTGATGTGATCCACTTTCGTAGTGTTAGTGAGGACTCGAGCAGCGGCGTTCTGAATCAGCTGCAGCTTTCTAATAGATTTTTTAGTGAGACCTGTGAAGACACCATTGCAGTAGTCGAGTCTACTGAAGATAAAGGCATGGACAAGTTTTTCCAAATCCTGCTGTGACATTAGTCTTTTAATCCTAGATATATTCTTTAGGTGATAGTAGGCTGATTTAGTAACTGTTTTAATGTGACTGTTGAAACTCAGGTCAGAGTCCATGACTACACCTATATTGCTGGCTTTATCTGTTGTTCTGAACATTGCACACTGAAGCTCAGCGCTAACTTTTATACGTTCTGACTTGGCTCCAAACACCATTACCTCAGTTTTATCTTTGTTTAATTGGAGAAAGTTCTGACACATCCAGTCATTGATTTGTTCAATGCACTTACTCAGTGTTTGAATTAGAGCATAGTCTCCTGGTGAAATTGTACATTTGTGTGTCATCTGCATAACCATGGTAACTTATTTTGTTGTTTTTCATTATCTGAGCCAGTGGTAGCATGTAGATGTTAAAGAGAAGAGGCCCCAAGATGGAACCTCGAGGAACCCCACATGTCACTTTTGTCAACTCAGATGTGTATTTACCTATAGAAACAAAGTTGTTTCTGTCCTTTAAGTAGGATTCAAACCAATTTAGAACTATTTCCGAAAGTCCCACCCAGTTTTCCAGTCGGTCTAGTAATATACTGTGGTCAACAGTGTCAAACGCAGCACTGAGATCTAATAATACTAACACTGAAGTTCTGCCACTGTCTGTGTTTAAGTGGATGTCATTAAAGACCTTTACAAGAGCAGTCTCAGTGCTGTGGTTTGGACGAAAGCCTGACGGGAACACATCGAAACAGTTATTTAAATGCAAGAAATTACTCAACTGTTGAAAAACAACTTTTTCAATGATTTTACCTAGAAATGGGAGGTTTGATATGGGCCTATAATTGTTCATTACTGAAACATCTAGATTATTCTTTTTTTAAGAGCGGTTTAATGACTGCAGTTTTCAGGGCCTGTGGAAAAATACCTGAGTGAAGAGATTTGTTTACTATATGAAGTAGATCTGAGGCAAAACATCTTTGAAAAATCCTGTTGGAATAATATCAAGGCAGCAGGAGGAGGATTTCAGAAGTTGTATAATGTCCTCTAGGTTTTTATCATTAATCTGATGGAATTGTGTCATGATGTTTGAATTGATGTTAAGTGGACACAGAGACAACACATTTGCTGTTCCTGATGCAGAGGCACTGACTGCTTGTCTGATTTTCTGAATTTTGTCAGTGAAAAAGAAGGCAAAAATCATTGCACGCCCTGGTGGATAGAAATTCAGAGGCTACTGACACTGGGGGGTTAGTTAGTCTGTCGACGGTAGCAAACAAGGCACGTGCGTTGTTTTTGTTTTTGGTAATGATGTCAGAGAAGAACGATTGTCGTGCGTTTTTCAATTCCAAATTATAAAGGCCACGTCTCTCTTTATAAATGTCAAAGTGAACCTGGAGATTTGTTTTTCGCCACCTGCGTTCAGCTTTTCGACATTCTCTTTTTTCTGTTTTCACGGTCATGGCCTTTCTCCATGGAGATATTTTCTTGCCAGACACTTCCTTTACCTTAATTGGAGCAATGGCATCTATACAATTTTTAATTTTTGAATTAAAATGATCTACTAGCTCATTTACTGAGGTGTTAGCAGGGGCAAGTGTGGTAGAAAAATTCTGAGTAAACATTTCCCTAGTATTTTCAGTTAAATATCGCTTTGTGGTTACCTCTTTTTGATCATTTTTGTGAACAGAAATAGAGCTCTCAAAGAAAACACAGGAATGGTCAGAGAGTGCAACATCAGTCACCACAACCTTAGAGATATTCAGACCCTTTGAGATAATTAAGTCCAGAGTGTGCCCCTTATTGTGCGTGGGCTCCGTCACATGCTGAGTCAGTCCATAGCTATCAAGAACACAAAACAGTTCTTTAGCCCCTCTGTCCTGGGGGTTGTCAACATGGATGTTAAAATCATCAACAATGACTAGACGGTCAAAGTCAATACACACTATAGACAGCAGTTCAGTAAAGTCATCAAAAAAGCTTGCACAGTATTTGGGTGGTCTATAGATATTTAGGAACAGAGCTCGAGAGGAGCATTTCAGCTGAAGGGCCACATATTCAAAAGAATCAAAGTTTCCATGCGATGTCTTCCTGCATTGAAGGGAATCATTGAACAGAATAGCAACTCCACCCCCTTTCATATGCATTCTTTCCTGACTCATAAAACTAAAGTTGGGAGGGGTTGATTCGATAAGAACAGCTGCACTGTTATTTTGTTCAATCCAAGTTTCTGTTAAAAACATAAAATCGAGATTGTGCTCAGTGATGAAATCATTGATTAAAAATGTTTTTCCTGCCAAAGACCTGACATATAATAAAGCTAGTTTAAGTTTGTTAAACACACTATCAGTCATGTTTTTTGTAACAAGCTGTGGCTGACATGGAATCACTGCTAAATTAGATAAACTCACACAAACGTTTGAGCGCTTCCTGTTTCTAAGATGATTCACCGCTCTAAATCTATTACCTATCAACACAGATATCGGCAAAGCTACTGGCAGGCAGGGCCCCGACATGTCCTGGAAAGAGTTGAGAGTGCCATACGCCCTTGAGCCTGGACCCAGCACATATCAGTAAGAGTTTGTTTTGTTTTGTACACACACATTCTTATCAGGCTTCGGAGACTGCAGATGCTTTCTTGAAGGGAGGGGAGGTGACGTAGGCACGGTGATGGAGACAGGGGAGATGGTGCGGGGGAGATGGTGCGGGGGTAGAGGACATGCTGCCAGGGGGGGGAGGTGGTTAACGTAGGCGCGGTGATGAAGACGGGGGAGATGGTGCGCGTCTCTGCAGTGATTTTGGTGGGCGTCGTTGAGGAGCGGGGGTAAAGGACATGGTGCCAGCCCTGCGTATCGCCTTAGTTTGGTCTTTGAACTCCAGGAAGGAATTGGTGCCAACCTTCTGTATCTCCTTTGTGGGTTCAGCGATCTCCAGGAGGGTGGGCGAGGGTGAAAGGGTGAACGGAGTATCCTCAACAACACACTCTCACTCCCTAAGCGTCCAATAGCGACGTTTGGTCAGTGTCCGTGGCGTCCAATTGTGACGCTCCTAGGCTCCTTCAGCGTTATAAAGGGACGCAAATAGCTTTCAACTGATTGCAATGTATTCCCATCTGCGTCGGGATTTGACGCTCATGGAAGCACGGCATTCGTTTATGTCGGCTGCCCTTAAAGGTAATGTGAGCATCCATTCCCAGGAGTAAAGGATGGAAGAAGACACTACACTACCCAGAATCCCCAGCTATCGTTTGGACTACACCATGTGCTCTTGACAAACCCGTGATAGTCCTCAAGCTCTGTGATTGGAGAGTGTGCTCCGAGGGTTAAGCCGATTCTCGAACAGCACTTGAAATGGGATGGAACCACGGCAGACTGTCCAAAACTGGATTTGAACGGGTCCACCGCGTCCCCCCTCCCCCACCCCGTCCCCAGAACTACACATGCTGGCTATTCTGTTTCGCAACATGTTCTCTATGGCACGTCTCTACTGGGAGTTGTAGTTTTAAAAGACGTTTTCGTATTTCCCATAATAAGAAGTTGCCAGTATTAAACTGTGTACATCCCTGGAGGTTTAGGGGACAGGAAACACTCACATTTAAAACATATAATTAATAAATGGTGCCCATTATGGGCAGTATTAATATATATACCCACATGCCAGCTAAGGTCAGAAGAGCTTTATTTAACAGCTGGTCTTATGTGTGTGACCCCTGTGATAACATTACATTACATTAATTGATAAGCCTGAAACATGCACTTGTCAAGGTTCAGAGGCACATTTTGCAAATATGGCAGTAGCCATCGATCAGCTTAAGATAAGATATACTTTATTGATCCAAAGTTGGAACATTTGCGTTACATCAGCATGTGTAACAGTTAAATATGCAGTTGTGTTTATTTGAAAATCATTTAGTATAATCACATAAATTCTGTGTTTTATATTCAACAATTCTGTGTTCTTTATTTATTGATTGTTCAATACCTGACAAGGCCGGAGATGAAATATCTACATACATCTCATAAGAGTATAATACATTATGTATAATATCAGTTAAAATAAGTGCTTCAACATAGTTAACATTGCTGGAGGTATGCACACATATTGATAGATGTCTTGTAATGCACTGTTGAGGAACCTGCGACCCAAGTTTTTCATTCAGTGCAGAACACACCACAGTTGTGTAGGCCTATGATATGTCAATAAACCTTAGAAAATCTTGAAATCTTGAAAGGGATGTGCAAAATAGTCATTATATACAGTCTTTAATTAACAATTAGTAGAGAATAACGAGTAATGAATATACTTTATAGGGATCGTATTAATATCTAATAATAAAAATATTGAAATTCAATAACATGCTTTAACCACCAGGTGTCTCTTTATATCATCTGTGCACCTTTATGGTGTAAATACAGCCTATCTACCAACTGGATCAAATATAAAAGTGAGCCGAATTAGTGTTGATACTGCAAGGAGACGTATTGTGTGAAAAGAAATGTAAGATGTTGTTTAATGGCTGATATATTTATGATCCACGTCACGTTATCAGTTCCTCATGTTTGTCTTCTCATCAGGGCTCTATAAATACAGAACTACGGCAGATATGTAATATGTAATGCAGCCGAACCGTGTATTACAATGCCGTTATGTGATGACTTTCAAAGAGAAAAGCAAGCACACTCGGAATAAGGTATTATTATTATTTT